>NC_081409.1:635966097-636266097 GCF_030272615.1 Cryptomeria japonica | reverse complement strand
CTCCCCATAAGAAGAAGCCCCAATCATTAGTCAAAGATAAAATATACATGAATTTCCCTAGTCTAATGCACTACTAAATTCACTTAGTTCAAAGTAGGAAGGGGTATTACCTCCAACTTCTATTAGAGATACTCAAAAGTATCCTTGCACAAATCCTTCATAAAGATATCTGCAACCTACTCTTTTGAAGGAACATACTCGATTTTTACTTTATTGTCCAACACCTTCTCCCTAAAGAAGTGATACCAAGTAGAGATATGCTTTGTTTTTGAATGCAATACCAGATTCTTAGAGATAGTTATCACATGTGTATTGTCACACATGATTGAGATTGGTTCATCAAACATCACACCAATATCCTTTAACGTCTATTTTATCCAAAGTATCTGAGTGCAACATGATGCAGTTGCAATGTATTCAACTTATATAGTTGATAAAGACATGAAGTCCTTTTTTCTTAGCCATCAAACTAATTGGGAGCCAAGGAAAATGCTCCTCCATTAGTACTCTTTTATTCATCAACACTTCTTCCCCAATATGCATCAGTATAAAATTTTAGAGAAAAATTTGATCCTCTAGGAAACCAAAGTCCAAAATCATTTACAACCTTTTAGATATATGAAAATCCTGTAAACTGCAACAACATGTGACTATTTAAGATCTTGCTGAAATCTAGCTACAAGGAAGATATCATACATGATATCTAGTCTAGTAGCAGTCAGGTATAATAGTCCTCCAATCATTGATCTACGATTGCTTGCATCAGTCTCAAGAGAATTATGATCATTAGTCAACCTGCATCCAATAGTCATATGAGTAGATCTCGGTTTGGAATTCCCCAATCCAAAAATATTCAACAAATCTCTAACATACTTTGACTGAGAAATAAAAATACCTTTACTATTTTGATTCACTTGCAATCCAAGAAAGAAGTTCAACTCACCAATCATGGACATTTCAAATTCCTTTTGCATTTTACCAACAAATTTCTTGCACATTCCATTATTTCCTCCAAATTACTACAACAATTAGGATCTTATTTAATTAAACTTTAAAGTAAAGATTATTGTTGATAGGCCCTTTTTGAAAACTTTTATTCAATAAACACTCGTCTAGCCTTCCATGCCAAGCTCTAGGAGCTTGCTTCAACCCATACAACAACTTCTTCAATCTACAGACAATATCTGGATCATCTAACAATTTAAATCCTTCTAGTTTCTCAATGTAGACTTCTTCTTTAAGTTCCCCATTCAAAAATATTAACTTCACATCCATTTGATAAACTTTGAAATTTTTATATGCTACAAAAGCCAAAAATATCTTAATAGCTTCCATTCTAGCAATAGGAGCATATGTCTCCTCAAAATCAATGCATTCAACTTGTGTGTAACCTTTGCAAACTACTTTTGCCTTTTTTCTTACAACATGTCCATCATCATCCAACTTACTCTAGAATACCCACTTTGTTTCAATGACATTCTTATTTGTCAGTCTAGCAAATAGTTCTCAACTCTAATTTTTCTCAATCTGATCTAATTCTTCCTTCATAGCTTATATGCAATTATGATCTCTACAAGCTTCTTCAACTATCTTAGGTTTAGCTTCAGAAAGTAAACACAAAAGAACTTGTTCTTCAACAACTTTACTTCTTGTAATAACACCTATGTTCTTATCTCCTGTAATTTGGTTTTCAGAGTGATTTTTTTGTACATACCTTAGAGTTTTAGATATAGTTGGCAGAGAAACCTGAGTTTCTTTCTTCTTATCTTCTTCTATGTTCTTCTCCTCACCTTCTTTGCTTGTGGACTCATCAGATACACAACCTGCTTTTATACCAAAGTCTTTGGAAATATTTTTCTCAACCTTCACAATTTTATTCAATCTTTTATTGTAACATTGATAAGACCAGTGCTCGTTGTTTTTTCTGGCACACAATGTTCACCTTTTACATGTGATGGATTTCTATTGATATTGGTTTCGACCCCCTCTATCTTGATGCTGATGTAATCTTGTTCCCTATAGTTGACTCTCTCTGTAGAAGGAGTGCTCGACTGGAGGTGGATCGTGGGATGTATGGGAAGTTCAAAAGAGTGTGTGGGTGGTGCGAAGGTCACAATGTGGCTTTTGTTGGTGGTTTTGTTGTTTTTGTGTTCGAAGGACCTAATTCTTATCTTTCTGTGGTTTCGTGGCTTTGGGTTTCTGCTTCAGATGCGGTTGAGAGTTTCTCTCATCTCAGTTTGGAAGATGGATCGTGTACCTTTGGCTATGATTTTTTCTCCTATTGGAATCTTCTTGTGAGGGTCTTTCTTGGCTCATATTATTCGGTATTTGGGGTTATATTTGATCTGTTCCTATGTTCTATTTTTGTTCCTCGGTTTGTGAAGAGGGCCTTTTCTAGTGCTATTTGGTTCCCCTATATTTTTGGGTTGATTTTGGAGGATAAGGTTTATTCCTTTCTAGTTATATCTTTTGTTCCCCTCTTCTCCCGATGGTGAAGGTTTTGTTGTTCCCTATCAACTTTCTTTCTAGGTTTTGGTTTCTATGTTTCATGTTATGCATCTTTGGGATTCTCTGGTCTTTCCTATTGAGGTGGTCATGTCTTCTATTGAGAGGAAGATGGATGTGACTGGACTTGTCCTTTCTCCTCTTGAGGTGGAGCTGGATGTTTACAAATATGCCTGGAAATGTTGTTGGGTGACTAATGAAACCCTATTTTTTTAGTGTAAGGGAATTGTTGCTAGCTCTTTTTCTAAACTCTTCCCTTTATCTCCTATTAAGGTGGAGTTATCTATTAGTAAGCTAGTGCTCATTCTATAGGATAAGATTATGGAAGCTAGGCCTATTCCCATTATTTTGGTTGAGGAAGCTTTTCCTTTCTAGGTGGAGATTTTATTTTGGGATGGTGCTGGAGTCAACCCTTCTCCTATTGAAGTGAAGTTGGGTTTTATTATTCACGATGATGGAATATATTGGCAGGGTGCTATTGATTCCATATTTCTTGTCTATTGGAGATCAAAGGATGGTCTTCTAGTTGGTTTTCCTACTCTATCCCCTATTGAGGTGGGGATCTTAGAGGGTTTAATGTGCATTGCACTGTTCATTCTCAAGATCAAGGTTAGGGATGCCTTTAAAAAACCCATTATTTCAGATTGTGGGAGCCTAAAAAACCCTATTTCAGGTTGTGGGGCCCTTGTAAAACCCACTCTCAAGGTTGAGGGATCCTGTAAAAAACCCCATGTATCTTATTTTCAAGGGCCTAGTTTGGCCAGTTTTTATTTTTTGTTAGGTTGAGGATTGGTTTGTTGTTACAGGCTATGGGAGCCTAGGAAAACCCTTCTTATTGGCTGAGGGTTCCTAATAAACCCTCGATCTATTTTTTCTAAGGTCTGTTGTTTGTTGTTTTAAACCGTATGTTTCGACTAGCCTGGTTTGTAATTTTTTACTCTTGATGTTTGGTTGGTGTTTGGTGTGTTACAACTACTGCATTTTTGTGTTTATGTCTTTTGCAAATTTTTTCGTAGGAACTAGAAGCCCATAAGTCTAGAAGGTATTAGGTCCTTCCTAAAACTTGTAGTTTCCTGCTAGGTAGTCTAGTCCATTCCTCGATGACAACTCTTTGAAAGTAAAGGGTTACAAGGCCCCTTCAAAACTTGTTTTACCCTAATCAAAAACATCAATAAACCTTTCTCTTTGTAGAATATCCTAGGAATATACCTTCATCTGCTCTTCTATGAAAATTTCCAAGATTTCCTTCTCTCAAAATGTAGCATTTACTTCCAAATACTTTCAAGTACTTCACTGATGGAATCCTTCCATGCCATAACTCATATATGTCTTCCCATATTTCTTCAAGAATGGAACTCTATTAAGAGTGTATACTGCACAATATATATCACTTCTCTCTAGTAAAATTCTAGTAGATTTCCTCTTTGATCATAGTTCTTCTTGCCTTTTGTATAGTCTTGTTCATTCTTTCTGCTACACCATTCTGAAAGACAACATTGTAACCATTCTCACACATTTGTCCAACACTTGTAGAGATTATGATTTAATCCTTTCACATAGTATATATTGTCAGTGTTATGTTTTCCATCAAAAGTAATAGAACCTATTCCAACAATCTATGTAGTTTGATCATCTCCAAATTTAACAGAACCACCATCATAATCTTCAAGTTTTAGAAACTTACTTTTATCACTAGTTATATGATTTGAACATCCACTATCAATCAAGCATTCATTTCTATCTCTTCTAACATGAAATGTTGATGCAATGGTTTCAACAACCTAAGTATTACCTTTCAAAGATATCACCTTATTATTGCCAGGGTTAGGATCGTCTTTTTTAACCAAGAACAAACAGTCATCATCTTCATAATCTGACCCATCATTTGAAATACTAACATCCTCTTTAACATAGTAGGCTTTCTTATTAAGGTTTCCTTTGTTTTGTTTAAAATTTTGTTTTGTTCCTCTCTCGACATCTAGATACCTAATGACCAATCTTTCCACACTTAAAACATTTAAGAGGTAACATACCTTTATACTTGTCGATTCCTATTTTAAGCTTTCTTACAAAGTTTTCTTCCATTTCATCTAGGCTCTCATCATATGAATCTTAATTTGTGGTTTTTGTGGCTTTAAAGACTATCTCATTTCTTGTTTTGTCTTTGCCAAACTTCCTCATCTCAAATGTAGTCAAGGTGTCATATAATTGTTTCCTAGTGACCTTAGACGTATCATAAATTTATTCAATGCCTAAAATATTATCATTGTAACACTCCAATAAAGTCCTCATAATATTTTCTATCACATCCTTATCATCCAAGGTGTGGCCAAGATTTGTAATATCATTGGCTGCACTGTCAACCTTCTAAAAATAATTTGTCATGTCTTGACCTTCTTCTATCCTCAAGTTCTCATATTTGCCTTTGGTAGTCTATATCTTAGATAGATTAACTCTATCATTTCCTTCATAGATACTTTTTAGTCTTTCTTAGACTTCATAAGTAGTATCTAATACAACAACCTTTGCCAATTCAGTATTAGATAAAGCACTAAATATGCCATACCTTGCTTATTCAATTTCTTCATAGGCTTCAATCTCATTCGAGGTAGTAGGACCATTTACCGACATCACATACTTAGTCTCCACAACTTTTCAAGTGTTGCAAGTTAGAGAAATCAAATATCTTCTCATCTTCACTCTCCAAAAACTATAGTTGGTTCCTTCAAGGGTAGGAATAGTCAATTTGTGTGCCATCAGATCTTCCTTGAGTGGTTAGTCTCACTTTCTAAGAGCCAAATCTCTTATACCAATTGTTGAATATCTCAAACAACTAATAGGAGGGTGAATCAATTGTCAATTGAAATATTTTACTTATTCCACAAAAATGGATCCAGTAAACTAATACTTAATTACTCAATCATAAACTAATATAAGCATGAGAGAGCATACACATGAAACACCAAATTTTATGTGGAAAAACCAAGAAGAGAAAAACAACAGAGAATGTTAATTCTCAAGTGTAAAACATCTATTAGGGTTACACCGATTAAGGTGATTTTTACAAACAATGGCTTGCTGCCACAATGTTCATCACAGGTTGGCTCACTGCCTAGATAAAACTACTAGAAAAGGGCTCACTGCCCTGAAGAAGAAGAAGAAGAAGAAGAAGAAGAAGAAGAAGAAGAAGGAAAAATAAATAACCCACCACTGTAGGACAACTACCACTACACTACAATGTCGAGAAAAATCCTTGGCTCACTACCTCCAATAACAAACAACAACACACTACCACACTGCCCAACCACAAATTCACACCAACAAGAAATAGATTTTTTTTTTCAATCCACCTAATTCTATATATTTTTCATTACAATCATCCTTTATTTATACTAATCCCTTCAATAAGAAGTCTCTCAAGTCTGCCAAATAATTTACTAGAACACAACTTGAAAAAGGTCTACACTAAACATTCTTGTAGTGGAAAGGAATGAGAAGTGGACCACACCAAAATGCACTTCATCGACCAAAACAACACATTATCCATATGCCACAATCACTAGAGAAAAAATAAAACATTCAAGGTCAATCGTACCAGGAATGAACATATCCATAACCACAACTCTGGAGCACATCATCATTTCCCAAACAGAATAATAAAGATAAAGATGACAATAGCATAACTCAAAAACATTATCATCAAAACCAGAAATGCGAAGAAATGTGGAGCACTACAAACACTGTTGAACACCATCATCACTGAATACATTTCTGGAGCACAACTTCTAGAGCACCAAATCATAAGAATGACATCCTAAAGAAACATCTAGAAACATACCAAAAATTCATGACTACAACTGCAACATATCAAAAGTGCAAAGCACAAACCAATCACTGAAACACATAATTAGTATGTTGACATCAATAACAAACATAATTACATAGTATCAACTTCACATTTGTAACATCTAGTGATGACCATTAAGGATTTCATCATGTGACTTAAAAACTATATATCTTCCACCTAATGTTCATGGCTTTGGATTGAAAGCAATCCATAAAAAATGTATATTCTTATGTTCTAAATAAATTTTTCAAGGCTCTTGATGAAAATGAAGCCTATTAAATTTCCATGAAGCATTATATTAGTTCAAGTGTGCCATTAAGGTAATCAAATTGAAGAGGCTTAGATTCTTGTACTCTCCTCACGAGAGAAAATGTTCAAGTTTAAAAAAACTTATCATTAAAAGTGATTGGAAAACTATGAGGCTCCTCTTCCTTGGCTTCTATAGATGGGAAATAATTTTTGTACTGTCCTTTCAATCAATAAATAACATATTTGGAGGTCTCCTAGTCTATCTTTTCAACACCACCTTCTAACTAAAGTGCCATGAATCCACACCTTAAAATTCTTCTAATGAAACATTAAAATGTCAAATCTCATTACAAAAGATGCTAGGACTAATTCATTGGCCAAAAATCAAAGGAAATTCAGCTTGTCTAATCAAGAATATGAAACTTTCACACTATTATTGATGCAATATATCCCAAGATGATTTAGAGAGTTAGGGTTAAGTATTTCAATCCTTTGTGAGGGATTGAAAATGATATTTTATAATAAAGTCATTTCATAATTATAAGCCTTCTAAAGGATATTTATGCCCTTCTTCTCATCTTCCAATGTTTTATAGCCAAACCAACCTTTGGAACTTCAATCTTCTCTTTGTAGTTGTCTTCATTGATTCTTGTTTATTTCCCAAGTTATTCCTCAACCTAAATTGGCTCATTTTTCTCGTGCATTTTTTATTAAGTCCTTCTACTTGGTTATCACTCAAATTATTCAAGAATGCATAGTCCACACTTTTTAGTTTTTGGATTTCTTAAGACTCTCAAGCATCTCTTCTAGCATTGTACTAGATCCAAGAAATATTGGAAGTGAATTCACGATTCATTTAGGCCTTTTAGGGATGCTCCTTTTTCATGAAATATAGTCTTGTTAAGAGAGTAACTTTGTGTTTCTTTCAATTATATTGAAATATGGAACGCTTTCAAGATTGAAATTCTCTTTACCATATGAAAAATTAGAAATACAACATTGTTTAGGATGTAAAACTTATGTTCATTTTTTTTGTATACAAAATTTATGATTTTCTGTCATGTAATTATACAAATTCAAGTGTAAGTTAGAAAAGTTACACATTTACAAAGGGATTTTAAATCATTAGGGTGATGTTCCATGCATTATTCCTAGAGTCCTCCCTCCCCCATCTTCTCCTTCTCCAAGGAAATTGCAAATTTGAAGTTGGCATAATAGAGAAAATTATGGATCCCTATCTCATAGCTCTCAACCTCAAAAAAATAGATATGAGGCTTCCCATGATTGGTCTAAAGTCTTACGACCACATTCGACCTCTTCATCTGGATGTGGTGCCTCTTATTGACTAGGATTCGGTATATTTCCTTGGGTGGAGCTTGAAAGGAAACTAGCTAGTGGAATACAACTTCATACACTAAACTATCAAGAGAGTGAATGCACAAATTTCTAAACCCTTTAACAATTATAGATTTAGATGCACATCTAATTAAACATTAACAGATATCCAAAACATAATAAACACATAACACAACACATACATGGGAAAACCCTTTCAAGAAAAAAACCACACTCTAAAATACTCAGCTCAATTGTATTAATCAACAACAACGTCAGTTACAATACAATCTCAGAGCTATGCTCTTTAGGAGTCTTCACACTATTACAGGATTTGGGAGTAATCCCGATAGCATAACGATGTCTCTCAAAATATTCAACCTCTCTTAAATAATAAGCCAAGGCATCACATATTTATAAAGCTCAACACAAAGTAGTAGGCTTCCATGGTTTCCAAAACTAACTTCAAAGCCTAAGAGGTAAGTCATGTCATAAATAATATAATTACCATTATCATGACATGTTGCACATAGAAACCTTCCAAAGCACTAACACCTATCTCATGCAAAATGGTTATCTTTCCCAATGCAATGCAAGTTCAACATAGCAACTCCCATAACTAGGAATAGGCACTTTCCTTATCTCACACCACTTGTCAAAAGTGAACTCCACCATAAATATTAACTGCTCAAATACAACTCCAATCCATAATAGAAAACACAAGCCAAGATTCTTTAGTCAACAAAAGAAATTGCTTAATCAATTTCCACTCCAAAATGAAAATATGTGACAACACCTTCCTAAAATATAGAATCTTCCAAGTGGACATCAATTTCCTAAAAAACAAGATTATGCCATCTCATCACTACCATGTCGGATGCCACCTCACCAAGAAAACCCACAAAGTGAATGGAAACTAAGAAATACAAAAAATAGAATAAACAATTATTAAATAACCAATGTTAGGGCTCGAAGTTTGAGACACCCAATCACAACATTCTCCCACTTGTCGAAGACCTAGCAAGAGTCTACAAAATCAACTGCTTAGGCCCCAAGGCCCATCGAAATGACACACCATTTGAACTTCTCAGTGCTCATTGGCTTTGTCAATCCATCTGCGAAATTTGCCACAGTATCAACCTTCTCCAACTTTACCTTTCCATCTTCTACCATATCATGAACAAAATGAAAATATACATCAATATGCTTTGTTCTAGCATGGAAAGTAGGATTCTTAGCTAAACTAATGGCACTCTGGCTGTCACAACAAATTGTAATTTGTCCTGAATCAAAACCAATATCAGAACACAACCTTTTAAGCCAAATGGCTTCCTTACAAGCATGAGTAGGTGCCATGTACTCTGCCACTATTGTTGACAAAGTGCCTATAGCTTGCTGCTTACTCATCCAACTGATAGCACTACCAAACATCGTGAAAACATATGCACTAGTTGATCTCGTGCTGTTAGTGTCACCTGCCCAATGTGAATCCACAAATCCATGAATGCAAACTAAATGTCGAGGTCCACTACGATAAGCATGAAAACATAGGGAATACTTAGAAGTCCCCTGCAAATATCTGAACACTCTCTTCACCGCATCCCAATGTACTCATCCAGGATTAGCCATAAATAGATTCAGGAGTCCCATTGCTTGGGCAATGTCTGTATTAGTACAGACCATGGCATACATTAAACTGCCTATAACACTTGCATTTGGTACTCTGGTCATGTCCTCTACCTCATTAGGAGATTTTGGATAATCACCCACTGATAACTTCATTCCTTGGAGAAAATGAACTACCAAGGATTTGCAAGTTGACATGTTGAATCTCTCCAACACCGAGTTCATATACTTTCTCTGGCTTAACCAAATTTTTCTACTAGCTCTATCTCTTCTGATCCCCATCCCCACAATATACTTCGCCACACCTAACCCTTTCATATCAAATTGTATTGACAATTGAAACTTCAAATCTGAAATCATATTACCATTCCAAAAAATAACATATCATCTACATACAATTCAATAATAAGAATGCGACCATTTTTTAGTTTTGAAATACACACAATAGTCAGATTTAGATCTTTGAAATCCCAAACTCAACACATAGTGTCAAATTTTTGGTACCACATCCTAGGAGACTGTTTCAAACCATACAAAAATTTCTTCAACTTACATACCAGATGTTCTTTACCTTCAACCACAAAATGATTAGGTTGTGACATATAAAATTCTTCCTCCAAATCACCATGAAAGAATGTTCTCTTCACATCAATTTTCTCAATTTCCAAATCATACACTATTGCAAGTGATAATAGAAAACAAATATATGTCAGCTTCACTATAGGAGAGAAAATCTCACCAAAGTCAATTCCCTCCTTTTGTGAGTACCCCTTCATGACTAACTGTGCATTATGCTTTTTCAACACTGCCATTAAGACCCAACTTCTTCTTAAACACCCATTTACAACCAACAGGTTTACATCCATCAGGCAAAGGTGCTAGATCCCAAGTATCATTTTTCTTCAAAGAAGCCATCTCTTCATCCATCACTTTCTTCCAGGAATCTGCATCATCCATACACATAGCCTCTCTAACACTCCTAGGCTCATCAGTGTTAGCAATCAAGGAAAAACAACAATTGGAATCCAATAATGAATAACTAAACCTTTTTGGTGAATAGCCAAATCTATCCGGTTGTCACCTATTACGTGTAGACCTCCTCAATAGTTGAGGTTGAGGTTCTTCATCTTCTTCAAAATTATAAAAACTAGTAGAGCTCTCCTCATTATCAGGTCCACTAGGAGTGTGTAGTTCATCTCTTGTTGGAGTGAGTGGAACTTTAACTACCTCATTCTTTTCCTCCTTTTTCTTTGGCTGCAATAATATAGTGGAAGGTTTCATCTCTTTGAAAATTACACTTCAACTATAGATAACCTTCTGGGTGACTAGATCCCAAAGCTTGTACCCTTTCACACCGACACCATAGCCAATGAAGATACATTTAACCACTTTGTTTTCCAACTTAGACCTTTTCTCACTTGGCACATTTGAATATGCCTCACAACCAAATACTCTGAGATGCCTTAATGAAGGCTTTTTACCAAACCATGCCTCCATGGGTGTCTTATCAATAAGAGCTGATGTAGGAGATCTGTTGATCAGATAACATGTAGTGGCTACAACTTCAGCCCAAAAATTCTGCTTAAGGCCAGTTCAGCTCAGCATACTCTTAGCCCTCTCTATCAATATCATGTTCATTCTTTCTACAACTCCATTCTACTAAGGGGTGTATGGAGTTGTCTTATGTCTTTCAATCTCGTAGTCTTTACAAAATTTATCAAAATTTGTAGAACAAAACTCACCATCGTTGTTAGTTATCAAACATTTAATCTTTCCATCAGTTTGATTTTTAGCTAACGATTTAAACTCTTTAAACTGACTAAAGACTTCAGCCTTACTCCTGAGGAAATAAACAAATGTCCTCTTACTATAATCATCTATAAAAGATAAAAAGCACACAAATTTTGATAACAAAGGAACATTTATAGGACCAAACACATCCGCATGAATGTAGTCCAACACCCCAGAAGACTTATGAGAACTTTTATAAAATTGCACATCATTTTGCTTACCAAAGATACAATGTTCACATAGGTTGAACTCAAGATTGCAGTCTTCAAGGCCTTCTACAAGACTCTTAGATTTTAAGGTTTGGAGACCCTTCTCACCAATATGGTCGAGTCTCTGGTGCCATAACATTGTCCACTCTGCGGTAAGCTTCATTTCCAAAGAATGAGCACCCTTAGGTACCCAAAAAAGCATGACCATCGGAAGTAGATGCAACAAATTTCTTCACTACTATATCTGATGGTGAGGATGAAGACTCTAAAGATTTCCTCTTCTTCAACTTATCAGAAGAACTATTGTACTGGATAGTGCAAGCATCCATCTTGAACAGGATTCCTATTCAAACTTCTCTAGCCAAAACCATATCTCCTCTAGTCATCTTACATCCTCCACTCAAGAAGATAACTTGCACACCCACATCATTCAATTTTCTCACTGAAAGGAGGTTGCGTGCCAAACCATGGATATACAACAAACCATCAATTCCCTTCACTCTACCATTAGCGAATTTAATTCGAACTCTTCTACGACCAACTATTTGCAGATTAGAATCATCACTGAGATACACCTCTCCACCATCAAATTCTTCCTATTTTGAGAACCACTCTCTATGTGAGGTCATATGAAAAGATGCCTTAGAATCTATTAACCACACATGTTCATATGTTTGTGTTGCCAAAGCTGCAACCAATGCTTCACCCAAAAAAATATTCTCCATCTCAATCCCGCCAGATGTGCATGCCATCTTTATCTGCAATAGGATATCAAGAAAATCACTTCTGCAAAACTCCCACTGAAACTAGATCAGTACAAAAAACCCAACAATCCCCACAATTGAGATCAAAGGTGATCAACCTCTAATACCAATTGAAAGGATACCATGTAGCGGAACACAACTTCCTACACTGAACTATCAGGAGAGCGAATGCAAAAATTTCTAAACCCGTTAACAATTACAGATTCAGATGCACATCTAACTAAACATTAATAGATATTCAAAATAGAATAAACACATAACACACCATATACGTGAGAAAACCCTTTCGAGAAAAAACCCACACTCCAAAACACTCAGCTCAATTGTATTAATCAACAACAACATCAGTTACAATACAATCTCAGAGCTATGCTCTTCAGGAGTCTCCACACTATTACAGGATTTGGGAGTAATTCTAGCAGCATAACGATGTCTCTCAAAATCTTCAACCTCTCTTAAATAATAAACCAAGGCATCACATATTTATAAAGCTCAACACAAAGTAGTAGGCTTCCATGGTTTCCAAAATCATCTTCAAAGCCTAAGAGGTAAGTCACGTCATAAATAATATCATGACATGTTGCACATAGCAACCTTCCAAAGCACTAACACCTATCTCATCCAAAATGGTTATCTTGCCCAATGTAATGCAAGTTCAACATAGCAACTCCCATAATTAGGAATAGGCACTTTCCTTACCTCACACCACTTGTCAAAAGTGAACTCTACCATAAATATTAACTGCTAAAAAACAACTCCAATCCATAATAGAAAACACAAGCCCATACTCTTTAGTCAACATAAGAAATTTCCAAATCAATTTCCACTCCAAGTTGAAAATATATGACAACACCTTCCCAAAATGTAGAATCTTCCAAGTGGACACCAATTTCCTAAAAAACAAGATTATAACATCTCATCACTGACATGTAGGACGCCACCTCACCAAGAGGACCCACAAAGTGAATGACAACTTAGAAAATTAACAAATTAGAATAAACAATGATTAAATAACCAATGTTAAGACTCCAAGGTTGAGACACATAATCCCAGCAGAGCTAACTATCTCCCCAATACATGTTAAACAATCCCGTGCTCTCAAAGAAGAGAATGATCTTATCATTTAAAAGTCGATTATTGATAATCCCATATAAGATAATGTTTAGAGAAAAGATGATAGTTAAAACCCTCTCATAATGTTGCAATGACTGATTAGCTTTGTATGTTACATTTTAACTTTACCTTTCAAACTTTTATCTTTGCTATACATATTGTCTTACATAGACTGTGAAAATATACCTTCCTACGATCTTTAATATTTAAAGATAAATCCAAAAGACAATTAGCAAATTGACAGAAATGAAAGGCGCCGGTAGATCAATAGTAGTAATAGTTTTGAATGTATGACCAAATTTCTTCTCAATCCACATAAAATTTTGACCACTCATTTCAGTTGCTCAAAGCATTACGCCTGTCCTTCCAATTTCCCTTTTTGAATTTAAGCAAAATTACGTTATCTTGCGAGAATGCATGAAAATAATGCTAGAGGGGCGGAGAAATCTCGCAGAAGCTCCTTCAGATTTAAGAGCTTGTCGGTACGTCATCGTGGCAGAAATCAGAAGATTTTGAGTTGTGCGTGCAAAAAAAAAATCAATGAACGTCCAAGTAGTTGCCTGGAACAAGTGACCTGTGAAGTAGAGGAAAAATCAATGAACGCCCATTACACGGCGTACTCAAAAATTCAATGAACGTGTATTACACGGTAAAAGAACAGACAAATCAATACTGTCCAGCTATTATACAATCAATATCAATTTCAAATCAATCGACATTTAGTATAAGGACAAAGAACAGATAATCTATAATCTAGCATCTATATTTTCATCGTTACCTATTAGATAACTATTACAATCTACCATCTATGTTTTTATCTAATAGTTCTTCAACTATAAGACAATTAATATCAGTTCCAAATTAATATATGTCGTTTATCTTATATAAGAACAAAAATCTATTTTCTATATTTTCAATCTTATAATTGTTTAGCTAGTAGATAATTAATGTCAATTCAAAACCATGACACATCTATTAGAAGGGGAAGGAACAAAGAACCTAGCATCTATTTTTATCTAACAAATATTGGACTCTTACACAAATGAATGTCAATTCCAAACCATTGTATAAATTTTGCAAGGGGGAGGAACAAAGAAACTAGCATCTACATTTTCATTCTAACAATTATTTAGGTATTAGAAAATCATTATCACTTTCGAAGTAATGTATATATTTTACAATGAGAAAGATCAGAGAACCTAATATCTATACTTCGAATCTAAAAATTGTTCAACTACTAAAAAATGAATATCAATTTTAAATCAATGTGTCTCTTGTGCAAGGAGAAAGAACAAAGAACCTAGCATCTACGTTTCCAATCTAACAATTATTGAGGTATTAGACAATGAATATCAATTTTTTTAAAAATAAAAAAATTAACTAGTATATATGTTGTCAATCTAACAATTTTTCAGCTATTACACAACTAATGCTAGTTCTAAATCATTGTATATATTATACAAGGGGAATATCATATAACCTAGCATCAATATTTTCAATCTAACATTTTTTAAGCTATTAGACTACCAATATCAATTTTAACTCAATGTATGCCATTGCAAGTGGAAATAACAAAGAAACTAGCATCTTTGATTTTTATCTAATGATTATTCACCTATTAAAAAAATAGTATTTTCAAATCAATGCATGTCTTCTACAAGGGGAAAGAATAGAGAAGCTAGCATCTATGTTTTTAATTTCACAATAATTTTCACCATAAATAGTCAACATAAATTTCAAATTAATGTATGTCTTTCACAAGAGGAAAGAGTAAAGAGCTTGTCATCTATAATATTTTCAATCAAGTAAGTGCTTAGTTACTAGAAAACCAATTTTAATTTCAGAATGATGTATATCTCTTACAAGTATAAAGGACAAATAATCTAGCATCTACCTTTTCATTCTAATAATTATTTGAAATTTTAAGACAAATCTTAGAACATTTGAATAAGTGTATTTCTTCTACAAGATGAAAGAATATAGAACATATTGTAGATGTCTAAAAATGGTCAATGCTTGCGGAGTCATACTTTAACATTTGCGCATTGCCTTATTTTAGGGTTTTTTGCATCGCATTAACATTTCTTCTATGTTGCGCACTTGGTCTTTATCATTTGTGAGCATCAAGTCCTTCTTCTGCATTCTTCATTTGTCTCACTTTCGCATTTGGTCTTGTCGATAGCAATCTTCAGTCATGATTTTGGTTGATCTTATCCTGTCACATCAATGTGCGTGCTCATTTATCATCATTTTAGACATCGTCAATCCTAATCGATGATGGAATTAAGGTTTTGTCCTCTTTTCAATCTTGTCATCTTGCAATCGATTCGTCATCGATCCTCGTCCTCTTGTCAATCTTGTCTTTTTTACGATTGATTCGTCATTGATCCTCATTCTTGTCAGTCTCGTCATCTTGCGATTGATTCATCATCGATCCTTGTCCTCTTGTCAATCTTCTCATCTTGCAATCGATTCGTCATTGATCCTTGTCCTTGTCAATCTTGTCATTTCGCGATCGATTTATCATCGATCATTGTCCTTTTCAATTGTGTCAGTTTGGATCAATTAGTCATTGCTCCTCGTCAATTCGCACCTTTCAATTTGATCTCTTTATCAATCTTGGTCAATTCATCAACCAATCTCAATCATTTATCAACATTGGTCCTTTGTCAGTCTGAATCATGATCAAATCAACCCTGCATCAATTATCTTTTGTCAAGACCTAATTTTCATCCTTGCATTTCTAATTCATCTTCTAGGGTTTTATGATTTATTCATTTAATCTTGTTTGTCATTTTCCCTCTAGGTTAAATAATTTATTTATTTATCCTAAGTCTTCTCGTCGCAATTAAATTTTTATTTAATTGGCTAATTAATTCCCCCTCTTTTTGTGAATTAATTAATGAATGAAAAATTATTAATTAATTTACCTAATTTTCCAATTTACTAATTTCTCCTAATTCTTAATTTACCTAATTTTCATCAATTTCTAATTTCCTAATTTCCAATTCATCTAATTTTCTATTTTCTCCTATTTTTCTAATATTTCCCCTAATTTCATGGGAATGACATAGCAATTTGTCATTATTTGTCATAATTTGTCAATCAATCAATTTTTGCATGGCAACTTTGTCATATTTTGTCATAATTTGTCAATCAATCAATCTTGCATAGAAAGTGTCAATTTTGTCATGATTTGTCATATTTGTCATTCTTGATTTGAAATTTCCTTTGAAATCTCTTCATGCTAATCTTGTCATCTCTCCAATTTGTCTATAAATTGGATGAATTTCTTCAATCAAAGGATTCGATCAATCAATCACACTTCTAGTACCCTTACGCTGCTATTCCATCTTAACAATCTTGCTTTCATATTATGTCTTTGCCTTTGTAGGTGAGATCCACAAACAAAGCAATTTGAAGGAGAAAGAAGGACAATGGAGAATTATGGAGGAGATATTCGCATTTGTGATGGTTTGCATTTGATTTGAATGTCTTTCTTTCGTGTCTCTATTAAATGTTTTTAGGATTGTTATCATTGCAATTTAGTTTTCGTGATTGAGCTAGTTTAATCTCTATAGCTTTGATGAATTCCAAATTCCTATCTACATTTCTTTGTGAACTCGATGTGAACTAACCCCTTAACTGTGTTTTTGAGTGCTTTTGAGCTGATTTGCAGGTTAAAAAACCCAAGAAACAAGGCAATTCAGGGCTTTTTGGGCACTTCTGCACCTAGGTAGGAGAGACCTGCACCTGTGTCAGAGGGATATGCACTTGTGTCAAGGCATTCTGCACCTATGTCAAGGCAATCTGCGCCTATGTTGAGACATTCTGTGCCTATGTAAGGCCAGAAACAGAGGTGAAAATTAGTGTTTTTACTTGCAAATTACTTTGTTTTCATTCTATTCTTATATTCTGCTTTTCTTTGGTACTAATTCTCTGTGCAGCACCTTGGCATTACATGTGACGAAGACTAAGAATGAAACTACTAACAAATCTTATGTAGGGTGCGGCCAAAGACTTCTATTAAAACACCTTGCATGTGATTTTTAAAGTAGTTGCACATTTAGTTTCCTAAAGGTTAATGAACACCATGCATGCTTTGATTGCTTTTAGTTTGTTTTCATGTTTTAACCCTTAGAATTGGGCCTGCCTCCCAATTTTCCTGGCACTTTGCACAGGCATTGGTGAGAGGGAACGACCCTAAGTGGTGACGGGCTGAAGCCAAGCTCTTCCGAACCACTCTAAATAACTATGGATGCAATGAAAGTTGTAGACAACGGGTGCTAGAATGGTATAGCAATGATTTATTCACTGGATCAATACCCACCCGAACAGATTCCCTTACTAGAACCTTTTGTTTGTAGAGGCCAAAAACCTTCTATCTGTTGGCTCAAGCATTGTGATACGTGCATGCCGAAGACACCTCTCATGTACTCCTTAGTTAGAGATAGCAAGTTCTTGGGAAATGATGCCCCTTGAACTCGAAGCTTGGTATGCCTGAGAAGTGAGTGCACTGTAAGGGGGAGCCAGTGCTACCAAGCGTCTAGCTATCTGGCTAAGTGTTGTATTTCGAGTAGAGGATTCAATAGATATTGCCCTTGCCAACCATAAGATTTGTTGTAAATATGCTTGATTGTCTTGAGTCAAAGTCAAACTAACATTCTGTTTTCTATGATTGTCAAAGGTTAAATTAAAAACAAGCTTTCAAAAAAGTGCTCATAATCAACTTGGATTTTCAAAATCAACAACATTCAACTCAAAACACAATCCGAACAAAGGTCCAAATTTGTCCAAGTATTCATCCAACATTTGAACATGGTCATCAACACATTAAATGTCTTTGTTTCAAAATTCATGTCACTTTAGGCTAGGTTTTGCATAGTCCCACTTAGGTCCTAAGGCATATTGTCATCTTCATTCATTTTAGTCCTTTTTATTGCAAGCGTCCTCATTTTGCACTTAGGTCCAAGATCATTTTTCCTTAAGTTGGCATTTCATTGTCATATCCAAGACAGGTTTCCATTTAGGTTGCATAAGTTGCATTTCACATATTCCAAGTCATTGGTATTCGCATATCCTTATCATTGCATTGTCATATCCTTAGATCATTTCCATATCATATCCTAAGTCATTGTCATAATCATTGCCTTCTTGCATTTAGTCTCAAAAATTTGATTTGTCAAACTTAGAAAATCAAAACTTTGGATAATACCCTAAGTTGTTGTTAGGGAGTCTTGACCTTGTCTAAAATTTGTCCTCTCATTAATATCATTTTGTCAAACCTAGCTTAGTATCCAAGCATATAGGTGAGACATTGTCAATTTGTCCTATTGTCATTTGGTCCTTTGTCCTTTAAGGTCTTGGCTTCATTTCAACTTCCCAAGGTTGAGTCTTTAGGTTTGCATTCCAAAAAGTTTGTCAAAATATTGAAAAACAACAAAAACATAGGTTGCATTCTTGCCATAGATTGCATTTTCATCTATTTAGTTTGTATTTAGTTGCATATCATACATCATCCTTTACAAATTCTACTTGCATAGTGACATGCCTGTTGAAACAAGGTCAAAGTCTAAGAAGATGGGCGAACCAACATATCAACCCATTGACAACATATCAAACTCATAGTTTCAACCTACTCAAAAATTACAAGTTGAAGGTTCATCGAACACATCATTACCACCATATGGAATGGTTCAACTTGGACCACCTCCATTATATGAGCCAGTGTTTGTACCCATGAAATCGGGATATGGGAGTGTTCCACCAACACCAAGAGGAAATGCACCTTTTGATTGGAATCAACCGAACCTGCAACATGAAATTCAAACATTACATGAGGAACAAACTCTTTCACAAGGATTTGGTTCAGATCAAAGCATTCAACAAGAAATAAACCCAAATATTTTACCAGATTCTTCATCAGATTCCAATGCTTCTGATGATGCTGATATGTTCCTTAAAGATCCAAAGTTGACAAAAAAGATGGATAAATTCTTGAACAAGGTCTTTAAGATGTTCCCACAAAAATATCTTGACATGATGAGTAATGTGACCTCCTCAAGTGAGCAAATTAATGTGCAAAAACAACAAGGCGGTGAGTTGTTAAGCTTCTCTCCACATCCAAATGAAGAAAATGTGCAACAAGAAACTCAACACACCTTGATGAGTAAATGTGCTTCAAAAACATTGACAGTGACTATTCCTCAAAAGTCACCATTTGAAACAATAAACAATCCGTTATTTAATGCAACACCTTTAACACCAGATCAAATGATGGCCACACAAATGTTGATGATAGGTGTCCCTCAACAGGAAGTGATTCCTCGAATACCTAAAAGTGGATCCAAATCTAAGATGCAAGAAAGCTTTACGACTGGAATGTTTGATCTCACAAATGTTAAAAGTGCATTTCCTTCATGCCAAAACATTGATCCCTTGTCAAAATCCCCCATGCATATCCAAAGTCCAACCCCATGTCAAGAGGATAATTTAGAGCATGAAGAAATGTGTCTTGAAATAGATGAAGATCAAGATCCTGAAACCTTATCATCCCATCCAATTGTTGACCAAGATCCCATTTCCCCAGGCACTCACAATGATTCCATTATTCTTGTCCATTCTATCCAAGAACACAATATCCTTTCAAATCCCATTGGCATTCCACTTCCTAAGAAAGATCAAGATATCCCTTCCATCCTTTTCAATGATCCCTTTAAAATTCAAGAGCAAAGCACCTTTAAAGAGGATTCCAATGATCTTCCTCCTTATCAAGATCAAATTATTCCTTTAAATCCTCCACAAGATCCTTTTGTTCCTCCATCTCCTTGTCTTAATGCTCCATATACACTCAAAGATTGCATTTCTTTTGAGGATCCCATTATTTCTCCCATTCCATCTCTTGAAGAGCCTGTCATTGAACCATGTCCACCACACAATCCTAGTCCCCCTCATGATCCTAATCCCCTTCATGATTCTAACGTGTTAGTGCAAGATGTTCATGAACCCTTGACATGCATAATGGGTTCTTCCACTTTGGTGCAATCCGATCCACTTCAAGATCTCATTATTTCTCTCATATCATATCCACCTCATAATGGACTCATGTCTTCTTCCCAAAGAAAAGAGTATCCTACAAGTCAAGATATTCATAAAGGCAAAGGAGTAGATCTCCATAAGCAAGAATCCATTCATGTTAAAGAAAATATTAAGGGTCATGGCCTCAGTGAAATTCCTCAAGACGTGGGTACCCCTACTAAATCCAACATCCCTTCAAAATCCAAACATATCCCTTCCCCATCATCCCTTCCATCCATCTTAGGTCCTTATATTCCTTCGTTCTCTATGCAAGGTCAGCAAAGGCACACATCCTTGAGTAATTTTCATCAATCCAAAAGAACTCCATTTCATTCATATCCATCCATGCATTCCTTTCCCCCTCCAAGCAATTTGGATGCCAAGTATAAAAGTCATAAGTCTAGAAATCCACATGTATTCAAGGATCAACATGTCCAATCTAATCAACATGTCAAAACAAAGAAAAATATGATCCAAAAAGAAAAGGAAAAATCCAAGAGGTCACAAAGGCCCACTGAGCAAAATAAAGCAAAGTCAAAATACATATGGGTTCCTAAATCCCTTGTGCAAGCAATGCACTCCAAGGAACCACAAAAGCATGAAAAATAAAAAACCATGTGGATCCCTAAGCGGCTCCTTGAAGCACAAAAGCGTAAAGAAAAATCAAAATTGGCATCTAAAATTGCTATTCCTCCATCCAAACCTCTCAAATTTGTTCCTCCACCGCCTTCTTCATCCATTTTGGGCCCTTATGTCCCGAAATCCCAAGCTATTCCTCCATCCAAATTTCACAATCTGAGATCCGTTTTTCCTCCATCAATCCACCACCCGTCAAGGTGTGTGCCAATGTTGATCTTGCCTTCATTTCCATCCAATGAAGCCCAATTCTTCCAATACCCTATCCATTATCCAATGCATATTTTCCATCCTTCGATCCCTTTGATCCCATCCTTTGCATAAATCCTTGCCTTAATTTCATCTCTTTTTCCATGTCCTTATCCTACCAACATCTTTGAGCATACTTTTAAAGGTCATGGTCCATTTTTTTTTCAACGCTACTATCCAAACAAAAAGACGCTTGGCTCCTTCTTCCATCCCCTATCATGTGTCCATCTTCTATTGAAAAAGTCAAAATACAAAAAAAAAAGAGTGAAAAAAAAAGAAAAAAAGACAAAAGAAAAAAGTAAAGCAAAAATAATTCATCCACTGGTGAAAACCTGGCAAACAGGCACCTTGGGCAAGTACCGTGATGAAAACTTGGCAAACAGGAATCATGCATAATCCATGAACTTCTCGCATACCATACTTGAGGACAGGTTTTATTCTATCATATCCTTTTTTCCCTCATTGTTCCATTATCCTATCATCCTTCATGTCCATTTCCTCTTTCCACCTTTGATCTTGACAAGGTTGAGGATCATCATGAGCATCATGCATCTTGTTTGTAGCTTTTAGTCCATCATAGCTTTTGGTCTTTATCCATTTGCTTATTATAACCTTTCATCCATATTCCTTGGCTTATTGCAACTTTCTGCCACTATCCCTTAGCCTATCCCGACCTTCAGTCCATGTCTCTTATCAATTCTTGGTCTTGCTTATCCTATCCATATCTTATCACTATCCATACACCCTTTTTCATTCCTTGATCTTGATTTGACATAAGGACGTGAAATGCAAAACATGGTTTAAAAAACCTCTTGACATGTCCCTCATGCCATGTCACTGCTTTACATTGTCATATCCAGTCTCTTGTCCCATCATGCAACAGCCCTTGAAAATTGCATCCGTATTGTCTCCATAATAAAAGGCCTTTGTCTTCCCTCTATCCACCAACATTTCAAAAAGCCTATTTATTCACCTGTCATATTCCTTGCCTTGCTAGACACTAGGGGGCAAAATCCAAAAACATTCATATAATGTCCTAAAAAAATCCCTAAAAATCATATAATGTCCTAAAAAAAATCCCAAAAAATCAAGTAATGTCCTAAAAAAATCCCTAAAAATCAAATAATGTCCTGAAAAAATCCCTAAAAAGTCAAATAAAGTCCTGAAAAACAAACAAAAAAATTGTAAGAAACTCAAAATTCCTACAAAGTGAAAAACATCAAAATCCAAAAACAATTTCTTTGGAATTTTGTATTTTGTCAATAAATGGTCCCCTTTGTGCATAGACAAATCGCTGAGCATACATCCAACGACAATCAATCAAACATTGTGCTTTAATGAAATCACGCATTAACAGATGAACTGTTCGACCAAGCAAGCATTCAACTTGATCACAGTTGTCACATCAATCCAAATAGAATCAACATTACCATTGGTCCTTGTCAACATTATCATGGGTCTTATAAAAGGTGTGGTATACTCGAAACTAGACTGTGTCCTGTCTTCGATGGGGTACCGCATTCCTTGAAACCAGACAGCATGATCATTCTTGTTTTCCACTTTTGACAATGACGATTAGACTGTTTGTTTGACTTGGTTGAATTTTTGTGTCTTATATTTTTATTGATTTATCTTTGGCTTCGATCATGTTCCTATGTTGCTTGATGATGTCACTGAGTGATTTAGAGTAACCAGGATGGTTCATGGTCCCTTTCCTTTTTTGTTGTGTTTTTTGTTTGTGGAATGATTATCACAAACTGGGGCAACTATATCATTGGGTGTCTGTGATAAGTATGTTTGCTTTGTGAACACCGCACATACCTTGACCCTTGATGTATGCACCCTAGGATGCTTCACTCATTCCTTGTGTGTGACGTGTTTGTCTTTTGCAAAATGGGTTGCGTTCCAGCTCTAGCCTTCAATGCCATGATGCTCTGCATCTACTTTGCTATAATAAATAAAGGTTCTCACCTACTTATGTGCATTTGTGAAAGCAAGTTTTCCTTCATCTCTAACTGTCCTCTATCTAATTTCTTCTTACTAACATTTCTTCCGTCAGTCTTGGCAGTCTGTTCGAACCTATCATCTTCTGTCATTCTTATCGATCACTTGGCCTCTTTTCTAGATTTTTTTGGCCAATTCCTCGAGGGGGCATGCATATGTCATTATTATTGTCTGGGGCATTTTCATTATTATTCTTTGAAACAACGCTTGAAATCACATTGCCTCAAAGAGGGGCAAAATGTAGACGTCTAAAAATGGTCAACACTTGCAGAGTCATACTTTAACATTTGCGCATTGCCTTATTTTAGGGTTTTTTGCGTCACATTAACATTTCTTCTATGTTGCACACTTGGTCTTTATCATTTGCGAGCATCGAGTCCTTCTTCTACATTCTTCATTTGTCTCACTTTCGCATTTGGTCTTGTCGATAGCAATCTTCAGTCATGATTTTGGTCGATCTTATCCCATTGCATCAATGTGCGTGCTCATTTATCATCATTTTGGACATTGTTAGTCTCATCGTCTTGCAATCGATTCGTCATCGATCCTTGTCCTCTTGTCAATTTTGTCATCTTGCAATCGATTCGTCTTCAATCCTTGTCCTTGTCAATCTTGTCATTTTGTGATTGATTTGTCATCGATCGTTGTCCTTTTCAATCGTGTCAGTTTGGATCAATTAGTCATTGCTTCTTGTCAATTGGTGCCTTTCAATTTGATCTCTTTATCAATCTTGGTCAATTCGTCAACCAATCTCAATCATTTATCAACATTGGTCCTTTGTCAGTCTGAATCATGATCAAATCGACCCTGCATCAATTATCTTTTGTCAAGACCTAATTGTCATCCTTGCATTTCTAATTCATCTTCTAGGGTTTTATGAATTATTCATTTAATCTTGTTTGTCATTTTCCCTCTACGTTAAATAATTTATTTATTTATCCTAAGTCTTCTTGTCACGATTAAATTTTTATTTAATTGGCTAATTAATTCCCCCTCTTTTTGTGAATTAATTAATGAATGAAAAATTATTAATTAATTTACCTAATTTTCCAATTTACTAATTTCTCCTAATTCTTAATTTACCTAATTTTCATCAATTTCTAATTTCCTAATTTTCTATTTTTTCCTATTTTTCTAATATTTCCCCTAATTTCATGGGAATGACATAGCAATTTGTCATAATTTGTCATAATTTGTTAATCAATCAATTTTTGCATGGCAACTTTGTCATATTTTGTCATAATTTGTCAATCAATCAATCTTGCATAGAAAGTGTCAATTTTGTCATAATTTGTCATATTTGTCATTCTTGATTTGAAATTTCCTTTGAAATCTCTTCATGCTAATCTTGTCATCTCTCCAATTTGTCTATAAATTGGATGAATTTCTTAAATCAAAGGATCCGATCAATCAATCACGCTTCTAGTACCCTTACACTGCCATTCCATCTTAACAATCTTGCTTTCAGATTATGCCTTTGCATTTGTAGGTGAGATCCACAAACAAAGCAATTTGAAGGAGAAAGAAGGACAATGGAGAATTATGGAGGAGATATTCGCATTTGTGATGGTTTGCATTTGATTTGAATGTCTTGCTTTCATGTCTCTATTGAATGTTTTTAGGATTGTTATCATTGCAATTTAGTTTTCGTGATTGAGCTAGTCTAGTTTCTATTGCTTTGATGAATTCCAAATTCATATCTACACATATCATATATATTTTCATTCTAAGTAATATTTTACTAGTAGGCAACCAATATCAATTTTAAGTTGATATATATTCTAGAAGGGAGAATAATAAAGAACCTTGCATCCAACATTTTATTATAACTATTGTTTATTGGTTACATAACTAGAAACAATTTACAATTAATGGATATAGACATTAAAGGAAAAGAAAGGACAATATAGCATCAATGTGTTTTATCGAATAGAAAATCACATACACTATCAAGGGAGAGAATAAAGAACCTAGAACCTGTGTTTTAGATTAATTTGTTGAGTTAATACATAAAATATATCAATTCCAAATCATATATCATATAGAGGGAAAACCCTTGAATAGTTTTTGATTAGGATAAAACAGGTTTTGAAGGGGCCTTGAAACCCTTACAATCAGATAACTACCATCGAATAATGGACTAGACTACCCGACAACAAAAAACAAGTTTTAGAAAGAATCTAAAACCTTTTGGACTTACGGGCATCCAAAACCTAAAACCCAAATAATGCACAAAGCATAAATAACAATACAGAGCAGCCACAACCAGTCAAACATTAGCCAAACTTCAAGAGTGAAACATTACAAAATAGGTTGCCCAAGTAGAGGGTCTAAGTCAGCAATCAATAGACCACAACAAACCAAGAACAAGGATTTTTTCAGGATTCCTTAACTAGCAAAAATGGTTTTCCCAGGCTCCCATTACCTATAATAAAAATTCTGGGCTACAAAAGGTTATGAAGCTTAAACCTAACCAAAAATAAACATTGACCAACATGGGCCCTTGAAAACAGCTAGCATTCAACCAGTCTCTGAAAGAAACAAAAAACAAAGGGTTTTTCGAGGCTCCCTCAACCTCAAAAGTGGGTTTTGCAAGGCTACCAAAATGTGTCAAGGCCTAAACAACAACATATCTTTCTGAAAGAACAATCTAGTGTTGAAATCCAAGAACACTAAGAAGGGGGGGGGTGAATCAGTGTTCTACCAGTAAAGATAGATTTTAACTTATTACTTATTGACCAGTTAAAAGTAAATAAAATTAGAATGCATACACCAAATAACACATAGAAATCCAACACCATAACACCAATATTTATACATGGAGAATCCTGCAAAGGGTAAAACCACGGTGGGGCTGATACCCACAATATCTATATACTTGATCAAGGTATACAAATATTACATGAGAGGGTCTAGACATCCAGAAAGGCCAACTGCATAGAGCTCACTGCTCAACACAAAATAAGAACTCTCACTAACTTACAAAATAATACAAAGTGATTACAATTGAAAATAAACTTATAAATTGCGTCTGACCATGCTAGATAAGTTTCGATGAATGCACTGATAACCTTCTCTGTATACTGGTTGACTGATGCTCTATTTTTCTCTATTCTTCAATACTCGTTAAGCTGTACACGTGAAACTGCACACAAACGCTTCCAATTATTGACCAAAATGCATACCGGGAATCTCAAATTAATTCACAATTATATCCACATCACCATCACATCTCTCAAATTTCTAGATCCATCATTGAAATGGGTCTCCTTAAATACCCTGTTAACTTCTATCATGTTAGCTACAATAAAAGATATAAACATGTCAGTTGTCGGATCACAATAAATTACAATCATAAATCCAATGACCATGTTGGCCATCACACGTTACCACCAAATTCATGAAAGAAATAATCGAGACCAAAATATTTCCTTAGTCGGGTCCTATCCATTACTGGGCTCCATATACAATTTACCAAGATCAAGACATGTTACCAGGATCAAGACTTAGCATTACCAGGATCAGGACTTATTCGGGTATGAAGTGAATGCCGATGTCAGTGCTGGTGTGAAGCAATGTGAATACCCGTTAAGTGCAATGAATGTCGGTTAACCAAACAATGAAACCATTTACCCTGAGATGATGAGTTTCCATCAATGACAACCCAAAATGACATTAACTCTTACCGGATGAGTGTCAATTGCCAACAATCTTCCCCTTTGGCATTGATGGCAACACTCATGTGAAAAATGATACTGTCCAAAAATCTGCCACTCAATCTCCAAAACCTCATGACCTGTACATGAATCTTCTATATACATCTGATGGTCCCCTTGAGAAAAATATACATTTTTCACTTATTCCTCCCCCTTTGACATCAATGACAAAGTGGGGTTCCCAAAAGGTATTCTGTACAATTATGAACATGAGATGGTTTATACAAACTTCAAAATATCTGCATACATATTCTTCAAGAATGAAAAGTAGGTATCCCAAACCTACTTAAGAGAATCAAGAATGGAGGTGAATCCATTCAAGAGACTGGCATAATACTCTATTTCTTTTGAACTAGTGGGATCCTCCTTCTGCAAATTAGAAATACACTCTATTTTATGAAATAATAAGTTAACAAGTTGAGGTCCAATGAGATTCTAGAGCTCATTAGATCTCTTTATTATGATGTCCCTATCCTTCTCGAATTTTAAAATTTTATCCATTACCGCCAAAATTTGACCATCCAAACAATTTGTTAGATTCATTGTCAGGTTGTAGGAGTTAAAAATTTGAATTAAGTTCTTCCTACAGTCAGATAGTTGCTTGTTTATGGAGGCTGTGAGTTTATCAAAATCTAGACAAGTCCTATATACATCACCTCCTTCAGTTAAAGTTGCATCAATAGATTCCAAATAGTTATGGCGCTTACCCTTCTCGGTTTCAATCATCTAGGAGAAATTCTGCTTCCGGGCCTCCACAAATTTTTCCTTAGCCTTTGTTAATGAGATCTTCAATAAAGTATTAGAGTGTTTAGGAATGAAATCAATAAGTTCCTCCAATTTGTCAAAAGATCTTGCACTCTCTTGAGCTTCAAATTTTGAGACTAACTGGTTCAAAACTTCAAAATTGTGCCTGATCAATTGTATGACCTTTGACTCTTCCTGAGTCAATTCCTGGGTAGCCTGAACTCTTGAAGAGTTGCTAGTGCCAAAATTTTATTTGCCAGTGACATTTTGTGGTAAGGTTTGTCAAAAATGATGGAAAGTTGTGGTAAATTTCCTTTAGCTATGGAAAAAGTGTCAATTGCCAAGCCATAAGTGAGATCCACCACAGTTTCCTTACCCTTATCAGCCGATGAGATAACCTTAGATTCTTTCAGCTTTTCTGCACTAGTGGCTTCACCACTTGGTGCCTCATCCAAAACATGTGCATCCTCTACACCTTTATTCTCTGAATCCTTAACTATATCTATCTCTGTAGCCTCTTCATTCTGTACATTTTCTTTCGGGATGTCCTCTACTACAAAATTGGATTTTACTAACCGGTACAGTAGCAACTGATGGAGTGCTTGTCTATTTCTTAGTATCTACAATTTGTTCTACTAGTTGCTTATCCTTAGGTAATTGAATGTTCTGGGATTGCACAAATTTGGAAATTAACTCATAGCCTAAGTTCAAGAGAATCCTTACCCAAATATCAATTGTTTCCTTCCTAATCTCTTCAAATCACTCCAACACAAGATTGTTTATTCTATGTTTAGGATTGACTTCTGATGACCCTGTTCTATTAATCAATTCAGTCATTTTCGGAGGAGTTGTTGAGGGACATAGATTGACCAATTTAGTCTCCTTAATCTACCAGTCTAAAGATTGAGTGTGTAGCTTTCTGACCTCTAACCTATCATATAACTCCTTGGGTAAAATTTTCTCCAATTCAATCAATGTCTTACTAAAGGAATGAAGATACAAAAGAATTGCTTCTTCAATTTGTTTCTTATCCACCTCATCAAAATTATCAAAGAATGAACAAATATTATCTAAATTACCATCGTTTATAATCTAATCAATGAGATCCTAAGCATCCATCTGCTTCTTATCAGTTCTTGTTTTTGGTTCCAGTTTGGATTGATCATCTAATTTAGGTTTCCTCTTATGTGCAATTGTAATCTTTAGCTTTTGGGGAGTCTCTTTAATAGGTTCTTTCTTTTGTTCGTCTTTCTTCTCCCTCACAACTCCAGCAAAAATGCCTTTCTTCTTGGGAACCTCCTTAACCTCTACATTTGATTTCATTTTTTCAAAAGAAACAATCATGTACTGCGGGGTAGCCTTTTGCTTCTTTTTAGGTGGCTCTACTAGTTTCTCACTAACAGGCTCAGTTGTGGATTCTTCTGGTGGTTTGGAAGTTTCTATTGTAACTAGGACCACATTGGGTGTGGCCTGAGCTTCTTTCTGGGCTTCCCTCTCTGCTTTTATCTTTTGTTTCATCTCTTCCTTTCTCTATTCTTCCAAAATTTTAAATTTCTGCTCTACCTTGGCCCTATCATAACCTTCACTGATTAATGATTTAGCTGCCACCTTGGTCATCTTCTTTTGGATTGCTAGAGCTACCTATTCCTGATGAACTTTCAAACCTTTCTCCTAGGTATTACCAAATTTCTCTTCCTTCTCATCTACTAGTGCCTGTAGCAAATGTTGTGTATAGGCATCTAGTGTGGCCTATTCTACCTCATATCCCATAGGCATTATCCATATTATTCTTGGTTGTACATCCTCCATCATACATTCATCTTCAACAACTATGAAACAAATAATATCCTTATATTTTTCTATTATAGATTTGGGAATCCGGGACCTATTCTTTATTTCCTCCTGAAATGTATTGAAAAATGCCCATAGATTTGCTTTACTAAGCTTGTTCCCTTCCCTATCCAAAATTTGTGCAATTTGTGTTGCTAAAGGGCGGTCATAAGCCCACTGAATTTTTTCTAAAATCGGGAACAGTTCCCAAAAAGTAAAAAGCCAAACAAATAATGAAGGAGACAATATTGAAAAGTATTCTTTTTGTCTTTCTTGATCTTCTGCAGGTTTTTCATTAGTTCTTTGAGTATAACACTGCATAGATCATAATGGGCATCCTCCTTAACCATCTAATATGTCATCAAAATTATGTTACTGGAGACAAAGTTTAACCCGTTTGACTGATAGACCTTATATCCGATAACCATAGAGGTAAACTTCACATCTACTTCCCTAATATCAACTACTCTCAAGGAACATCAATCAAAAGTTATGCCAGTAATTTTATTAAGCTCATTATTAGATAACTTACACCTTGTGCTGGGAACGCCTCCAATTTTGTGCAAACATGTAACATTCTTGATAAATTCCTCTGTAATCTTGTACGGCCCGTCCAACCATATGAACTCTTCCTGAATGTAGCTCAAAATGTTGCGCACCCATTCTGCCTCATCAAAAGTTGGGAAATCCATAAACTACATGAAACCCTTCCTTTGTGGGTGTGCAAATTTTGGTTTCAGCTAGTTGTTGGAAATTAAGTGTTGGGTGAAAATGCAGGACAACTCATAACTTCCAAGTTCCTCAATGTCGCAGTGGATATAAGCTCTAATATCTTCAATATGAATAACTCCATGATAACTTTTGAAAATGCACCCAATGGCTCATCCAAAAGAGATTTGTATGGATGCTTCCTAAAAACTAGATGAGGGAGGTTCTTAATCTCAACCACCAAAGGAGTATCAATGTTGGATGAAGATAAAGTCATTATAACCAAGCACAAAAACTAGGGTTTCGACAAAATACCTTGAGAAGTTGTCAGGAGATCAAATTGCCTTTGAAACAAAGTGCTCACTCAAATCGCCTTGAACTTTGAAATGCTCCCAAAATTCGCTTATCTAAATGCTCAATTTCTATATTAAGAAAATAACTTAACTTTTCTCTTTTTATTATCATTAACACTAACTTAACATTGTCATTAATGTTGTCAGTTAGGATTTACCGGTTCACATAGTCTGTGAGTACGTTTTGGTAAAAAACTAAAATCTCTTGAGTACCCATCCGCAATTAGAATTCTTTGGTTACAAATATAATCCGGGGTATTTGCAAGATCTTCAATAATTTGCCCACCCCTAAGGCCGAGTGCCTTAGTTACTAGTTGTGTCTGCTACTGGTGGAGGACCTGATGACTCTACCAAGTGTTCAACCTGAGGTGTATATGATCTTCTTACCCATCTTAACTCATGTTGCTTTCTAATATCTTCCACTTTTGCCTTTCCTTTCTCATTTGTATTTCCATTAGTTATCGATGGGTTCTTACTTCTACAATATTTAGCAATATGTCCAATCTTGTTGCATCCATAACAAACAATATTGTTCTTCTGAATTGCTTTGTTAAAAACCCTTGATTTCCTTGATTTCCTTTTGATCTGCATTGGTTAGCCATATGTCCAAATCTACTACATGCATGACATCTTACATTTCCAAGACCAGTGAATGATGGATTGTTCTAATTATTCCTATTTTTGCACTGACTAGCCATATGACCATATGTATTGCAAATAAAGCACGTACCATTGAATTTGTGAGCATTGGTTTGTCTTACCAATGATTTCTGGTTCTGGTTGACATGATTCTACTTTTTTCCGGATGATTGATCTTGTTGTGCAGTACTAGAGCTCTCACCTTTTTCATAACCAAGACCTCTCTTGTCATTACCATTCCTCTTGACTCTTAATTAGTTCTTCAAGTTTAGCAGAGCTAGCTTGAAATTTGTTCTTGTACTCATTTGTAGTTACCAAGTCATCTCTCATGAATATAATTTGTCTCTCAAGTTCCTATTCATTATTCTAGGAGTGGGCCAATTTAAGTTTCAGCAAGTCATTCTCATGAGTTAGTTTGTTGCATTCATCAGATCTATCCTTTAATGCTTGAGCTATTTTTTCTTCATTATTCTTCGTATCTTCAATCTCCTTGCAAATTATCATGGTTAGGGTTTGCATCTCACTCTTCAAGATAGTGTTCTCCTGAGTAAGATTGTCACATTGTTCCTTCAAAGCATCTTCCTCATCACTATTCTAATTTTGCAATTGACCAAAAAGTTCTTTCCTCTTATCTTGAACAACTAAAAGCTTTCCTTGCAATGAAATTAAATGATGTGTTCTTTGGATTGCTTCAATTCATTTTTCAATTTATTGTTATCCATCCGCTCATTATCAAGATCCTCAAGAGTAAGTTGAATTTGTTGTAGTAGATCGGTATCCATAGATTCCAAATTTTGGATCTTCCTCAAGTGGTTAAACTTCTTCAGAGGAGCCAAGCTTTGATACCAATTGTTGGAATCCAAGAACACTAAGAGGGGGGGGGGGGGGGGGGGGGTGAATCAGTGTTCTACCGGTGAAGATAGATTTTAACTTATTTCTTATCGACTAGTTAACAGTAAATAAAACTAGAATGCATACACCAAATAATACATAGAAAGCCAATACTATAATACAAATATTTATATGTGGAAAATCCTACAAAGGGAAAAACCACGGTGGGGTTGATACCCACAATATCTATATATTGATCAACGTATACAAATATTACATGAGGGGGTCTGCACATGCAGAAAGGTCAACTACCTAGAGCTCTTTGCTCAACACAAAATAAGAAGTATCACTAACTTACAAAACAATACAAAGTGATTGCAAATGAAAGTGAACTTCTAAATTACATCTGACCATGATGGATAAGTTTCGGTGAATGCTTTGATAACCTTCTCTGTATACCTGTTGACTGATGCTCTGTTCTTATCTATTCTCCTATATTGGTTAAGATGTGCACATGAAATAGCACACAAATGCTTCGAATCACTAACCACAATGCATAATAGGAATCTCTGATTAATTCACAATCATATCCACATCACCATCACATCTCTCACATCTCTCACATCTCTCAGATCTCTAGATCCATCACTGAACCAAGTCTCCTTAAATACCTTGTTAACTTCTATCATGTCGGTTACAATAAAAGATATAAACATGTCGGCTACCGGATCACAATGAATTACAATCATAAATCCAATGACCATGTCGGCCATTACACGTTACCACCAAATCCATGAAAGAAATAATCAAGACCAAAATATTTCCTTACCCAGGTCCTATCCATTACCGGGTTCCATATACATGTTACCGAGATCAGGACATGTTACCAGGATCAGGACTTAGCTAGCTATGAAGTGAATCTCGGTGTTGGTTGCCAGTGTTGGTGTGAAGCAATGTGAATACTGGTTAAATACAATGAGTACCGGTTAACCAAACAATGAAACCATTTACCCTGAGATGATGATTTGCCATCAATGACAACCTAAAATGCCATTAAATCTTATTGGATGAGTGTGAATTGCCAACATCTAGGACACAGGGACATGGGGTTTTAACAAGGCTCCCTTAACCTTAAACTTGAGGAAGAATAGCACTAAGAAAATCATACCCTCCATCCTCTCCACCTCAATAGGAGAATAAAGAAAGAAATCAGCATGAAGACCAGTCTTCACTCCCAAACAGTCAAGAGACAACACATCATTAGCTTCCCAACAACATTTCCCAGTCTCAACCACAACATCCACCTTCACCTCAATAGAAGATAGGTCATCTCCAACACTATCCAGTGGTCACGTGATCAAATTTAGTCTTTTATCTACAATTTTTGGTAGTTTTTTAGTCATATATTGTTGTTTTTGTACTAGTGTACATCCAACAGTGAGGTGATAAGAGGTGGCTCTAACGAAGGAGCATTGAAGACCCACACCCTTATAGGGGGAGGTTCATTGATGGGCCCCAAAACAACCAACAACAACACTTAAGATGATGCAAATATTGGAACGTCTGAAGAGACAGGAACAAATATAACAGGAATGGGCGCTGAAGGTGCACAGTCAGACTGCAAAGTGGCATCACATTATCAAAGCCATCACCTATCAATAGCGCTTATGCTCACATGCATGTTGATTGTGATGAAGATGTGGACCAAGAGCTAAAGCTTTAGAAGAGTTAGGAGCATCATGCTCCATAGGAAAGGCCTCTAAAACTATGTCAGAGAAGGCCCACCTGATGGAATAGGAGGTGCACCCAAGATAGGCACCACATTCATAGAAATAGGTTCCCTACCTCACTTTTCTCGAGGAGGAGCTTGAGGAATAGAGGTTCCTACATAGGCTATGAAGAAAGAGGAAGAGGTGATGAACAAGCATGAGGAGAATTCTTTCCCTTCTCATATCAAAAGGATGAGAGATATTAGCAAGGATCGAGAGTTCGAAGGGAGGGCAGGCCATAAACTTTGATAGTGCAAGTGTCTTTCCCTTGTTTATACTAGGTGAACTTACAAAAAAAGAAGAGACTAGTGGAGGTTGTGTAGTCCTAGGGGGATGAGGAGGTCTACTCGAATATAATAGGTAAGGATGATGTATGTTTCATGATTATAAAAAAACAAACGAAAATATATTGTGTTTATCTCATCAAAAATTGATTTAAAATACTATTAGAACTAACTAAAAGTTTAACTAGAATTTCAAAAGCCTTACAAAAACTCTACAAAATTTATTAAAATGTATATTACCTCCAACAAATTCTACCCTCACTTTATTAAATGATCTATTAATTATGTATCTTTCACTTTCTTTTCTTCCTCACCTTATGTATTCATCTAACATTCACCCAAACATTTCAATAAAAAATAATATAAATGATAAAAATAATCTATTGACTATGATAGAGGAAAGAGTTCTTATTCTTAATTCTGTGAATGAAATAGATATTATCCTAAAACTAACATTTTCATATAAAATTTTAATATTCTAGATATTTTAATTAAAACACATTTTTGATAATCAATTAAAAATAAACACAAATATTTAGTCTAATATAGTTTATATACTCCTAATTCCCCCATTTGCCCTTTCATCAAAGAAAATAAACAAATAAAATTATAAAGCATTCATCATACTAATTGAGAAGCTTATGAACCGTCGATGAACATTAGTCGATGATGAAGTGCACCCCTTTATTCATTAGTGGATAATTTTTCGTTTTTGATTGACTTTCATTGTATAGCCAATTGTTGATGATTTTAAATCGATGAAAACCATCACTATTTTGGTCCATTACAAATGCATTTCAAGTCTCACATTTGACACGACATAATTAATGGAGAGAAGAGAAGGCAGGCGAATCATTTTCTTTCTTTGTATGTCCTAAAGGTATAACATATACATATTCTGCCCAGCACAAATATAGGACACTTTAGTTCTATGAATCTAGAGTTCATTTTCTCCTCATTTAATTCTATTGAAAGTGCTCTATCCATTTGTCTAATCTATGGTAAGAGTGCCTCATTGGTCAAAACTGGCTCTATCTCTATAGTGCGGATGGTGAGGTTAATATTGGCGAGGCAATCCTTTGCCTATGGAATCCATTAAGAGAGGGGTAAGGCTAGCTTTGAAGCAATACCCTACCTAGCTCTCATCTATTGATTCTATGTTTATTTCCTCTTATATTCATTTTGTTATTCTCACTATTATTTTCTATTCTTCTTATGGGCCCTAGGTATGTACAATAGATTTTATTCACCAACTAGACCATCCAGTGGCACTCTCAGAAACTACTCTCCACTCAATTGTCCCTATATATATGTAATCTCTAGACCACTACAATCTCAACGCTTGTGTATGTTTAGTGCTCGCATCTTAGAGATACATAGGGAGCATCCCATCTTCCAATTCTTAGCTAGCCACTTCATTTCATTCAATCTCTCTCACGTATCATCCATATTAGAATCAAAGATACCCGTCCCTTGTTATCATATCCTCATCTCTAGCTATAGGGGATCATATCAAGGGACTCTATTAGGGTAAATATTGAGTCATATTATCACTAATACTTATAATTGATTGCCACTATATATCCTACCTCCATATTACATCAGTTCACAACAAAAAACAAACAAACCAACAAATTCTTGACCTACCTTATAATAGAGAAAGAGGCAAACAAGAAAAAAGTCACTCCTTCCCTTAGGCCCAACCCCAAGTAGTCCCATCATCAACCAAGCTCCAGACTCTCATATATTTCACCTTAGAGTTTGCCCCAACCTCATTATAAATAGGGGAGCCAACCTATTTTGGCATTAACTGATGAGGGAGATGCTACAAAATATAAATGTTAGTTTGTTGTCCCTTACTACTCATAAAGCAATTGGGGCACTCTAACCCCCAAAACTATTAGGTTATCTCATCTCGATCCAACTCTCCTACTGGAAAAAAGGGTAACCCTACCCCCAACTCCCCTCCTTTCTATTGTTTGAATAAACTACACTAAATAATACACACTCAAGGGGAGTTATCTCTAATGGGGCTATTTTATATTATTATATGGTTGGACCATACTCCATAATAGGTAAATGCATTAAATGAAAAGTTGATCTTTGATAGAGTAGCACTCAACCTTAATTGAGGGAATTAAATCTCTTCATTTGTGCACTTGACCAATCAATAAAAGGATCAATATTTTAATATTTCTTAATATAAAATGATGCATGCCAAAGAGAGTCCATGCACATTCTTGACCCACTCAACCTACTCGACCATTAAGTAATTCATCATCAAGGCTCAATTGGTGCTCAAGGTTCTTACGCTAGTTATAGGTTGGTCCAATATTGATCCAACTGAGATAACATCAAGTAGAACTTGAGTAGCGAATAGCCATAACAATCTTAATTTGTTTAGGGAGAAGATTAATGAAAATAGGATTATCCAAGTTGGTTAGATTTGTTGCTCTCTATTTATAATGGATTAATGAGCTGGGGGAATCAATCCTAGTCTAGTTGGTCTAGTGGAAGGACTCCAAGATTTAATCCTATTTGGTTGATGGAAGAAACATTGTCATGTGAATGAATGGGGGTGAGGAAACTATTAAATGAAACAATTGTTGTTATCAAATTGATGTCGACAACAAGGAGTAGTCTAATTTCTCTCAACCAACAAAACAAGGAGGAACAAATAGGCTCGTGGTTGGGTATATGGGCTCACTTTTCATTAGGAATAGTTGAGTGTATAAGCATATCATAGCTACCCAATAACTAAAAGACATCAATAGATCTCTTAAGCTATAGATTAGAATACAAAGTGTAAAACAAATGTTAAAAAGGAGCTTTCTTGTCATAAATTACAACAAAATCCAGATAGAGAATGCAAATAAAATTCAAAGAAAGTAGAGAAAATAAATGTTACCATAAAACATAAATTAATTGACATACTATCATATTCATTTCATAGTCCACATTTATTCAAATTCATTTAGTAAGTTTTTGGAACCATAGAAATGTGGAAGACAAATATATTTAGTATCCCCTTTATTCTTAAAATTGGTGGAAGGAATATAGTTTAATTAAATAACAAATCTATTTAATTATTTAACCATCTGATGTGAAAAATATGATAATTAAATAATAAAATTATTAAATTATGTGTGATGTGGAAAATTTAATTATTTAACTAAGTGGATTACATTTGTTAGAGTGGATTAACTAAATAATATAATCATTTAATTAATTTGGGATATGGTTATTCTATGATAAATTTAGGTGTCTATAGATTTAGCATATTAGTTGTGTTGGCATCTCAAATATTTTATACATGTCTTGGCCATTCATTATGTGCTCCATAAATTGTCCACCTTGCCATCTGCTTATGGTCCATCAAAGATAATTAATCATAGATATCTGATATCACCCATAGTTACCCTCCTCCATACCTTAGGCAAATTTTCCAAATTGAAAAATCTTATCTGAATTGGCTTAGTATGAGTTGCTTGACCAACATTTAAATTTGAAGTCACAGCCACCATGCAAGCTCTCAATTCACAGGGTAAGCTTGATACCATAAATTTAGAATGCATACATCATCAATGTTCAACAACTCTTGCAAAAAAATTGACTTTTATTCCTAAGCATGCATATGGGATTCAAATATTCATGTCAAGACCCAAGGATGAAGATAGTGGCACCCACTACTGGATTTATTGATTACAGACCGATCCAATCATATTCAAATTCTCCAAATCATTTTGTCTCTAGATGATTTTCAACTATTGTGCACTCAAGATTAAGAATACATTAATGCTAGACATGTTTAACTGGCAAAGGCACCCAACCATGCCCTCTTTTAATCATTCAAAATTGAATTTGTGGCCTAGCTATCAACATGCAATTGGTGGTGATAGAGGCTAGTGTTTATTGATTATTGTCATGCCCTAAATATTCCTAACAATGGGAAAACAGATAAAATATAGAAGAGATCCATTTGTATCTAGTAAAGGATAAAGAAGAAATAGTTGACAGGAGGAGATATTATAGAGCTCGCAGAGCATATTTTATTCACAGGAAGTCATGAGGTTTCAAACTCTAATTTTGGGTAGAGAGATTTTGATAATGTAATGATCTGGGCATGTCACAAATAGGTAACATAAATTTATAATCATTTTGGTTTAAATGATTGATGGTAGAATCAACTCTCCTTGGATGTGTAGTTGTATCTATGATGTATATTGATTAGTTTTTTAGTCAGATATTTGTAAAATCCATGCATTGATAATATATAGTGTTTTTTTAATATAAAAAGGAAGTCTATTTCAATGTTCAAGGATTAATAACTAGATTCACTTAATATTATACAAGTGTCTATTACTATTCTAAGTGGCCTATTAATCATCAATTAGCAATTCATAATTATCCTCTAACATTCCTTGAAGCTTCCATCATTATGAATGATAATTGATGAAGACTTGATATTGTTTATTATCCTTTAAATTTGTTGACTTGTAGACTCAAATTTTGAAAAGTTTATTTATTATTGGATTTGAGGAAAAATCAACTCTATAGCTCCCAAAGATCATCTGCATGCAAACCTGTCACAGAAGGAGAGAAGCAAAAAAGCTATGGAGGCGAGAATTCGGAGATCCAGAAAAGAGGAGTCATATTGATTGTGCAACAAGAATGCAATTCAATAATTATAGTTTTTATGAAAATACAAAGAGAGAATCCTTATAAAAGGATACTCGAAACCCTAAAGGAGAAAACCCTAAAGAATTATAAGATTCCTAAGTTTAGCTTAAGCATAGAGTATAATAGACTAATAATTAAATAAATAATTATTAGCTAATAAAAGATTACTCTAGCACCCCCCCTTAAGATGAACTTAGGGAGTAGCTAAAAACAACCAAGGACTAAAAAAGCTTGTAAAAAATGCAGGAAAGCAACAATGGGTCCTGACAACTAGGCCTGATGAGGTACCCAAGTACAATAAAATCTTTGTAAAGTGGAGAAAAAAGAGAAAACCCTGTGGGAACAAAACTCATCTCCAAGAAGAGATGAAAGCTCAAGTGAAGGACTAAGAAGCCTCCAAACAAGAGTGTTCCAGAAGATAGGAACAAAAAAGAACAAGAAGAACACCACTGAAGCATGAAATAGCTGCAAACATTGTTGAAGAGTAACTACTGATCTAAAGAACCTCCACTGAAATAGAACATGACCAGGTAGAGAAGACTGTAATCTGTGTGAGTGCCCTCAAATGACATTACTCGAATCAGATGGCAAACAAAGGCAAGCAACTGAACTTGAAGATACAGATGGCATGAAACACCAAAGCTTGAAGAGTCGATCAATCGAACCAAGGAAGCATTAGAACCAACAGGACAAACCTCCCCATAATGCTGAAAAGGGAGAGGGACAGGTACACTGAAAAGAATGACCAACAAGAACTGCATGAAGAAGAACCAGGAACATCGAAGGTGTAGAGAAAGTACATAGTGTCGTGGAAGGAACATTCACTTGACACACATCATGAGGCTAATGTCGTGGAAGGAACACTCACGTGACAAAGGTAGATGGCAAACAAAAGGAAAACATCAACCCCCCCATGGCACTTTATAATGCAGTGCATGTACAATAAGGCACAAGATGTGCAAGATCCCAAGTATACAATACATATTGGCACTTTATCTCAGTGCGTTTGCATAAATAAAATATGTTGGAGTTAAGGAAAAATCAACTCTACAGCTCCCAAAGATCACCTGCATGCAAACCTATCATAGAAGGAGAGAAGAAAAACATCTATGGAGGCCAGAATTTAGAGATCCAGAAAAGAGGAGTCATATTGATTGTGCAACAAGAATGCAATTCAATAATTACAGTTGTTATGAAAATACAAAGAGAGAATTCTTATAAAAGGATACTCAAAACCCTAAAGGAGAAAACCCTAAAGAATTATAAGATTCCTAAATTTAGCTTAAGCATTGAGTATAATAGACTAATAATTAAATAAATAACTATTAGCTAATAAAAGATTACTCTAACATTTATCATGAAGATTGTATATCCAAATGAGGAAGTATACTAGCTTATATATCAGTTAGAATGTTAATGTTGATAAAAAGTCAACATAAAACAATCATAATAAAAAACTAAGACCATATCTAAAATGTCAAGGGTGAAACTTAAAATATTTAACATTTTGAGAGATTTTGGTGGGTCAACTGAGAATATTGGAATAGCCTGACTAAAATAGACTCTTGAAAAGTGGGATGAAAGATTTTAGAGCCCTAATATTGGACACAATCCTACTTTTTGAATTTGATGACGACTGAATGAGAAATTTAATATATTCAAATAGGATAGGACACATCTTGAGTTGGGGGTTAAATTTAAGGCTAAAAAGAGTCCTTAAAATTTTGAGGAAAGTGGAAACTAAAGAAAGTGCTAAGGAGAGTGTTAAATTGGACTTGCAACTCATTAAGGAGTACAACATACAAAACTACAACCATTAATCCCCTTCCAAACACAACTTATTGGTATTCACATCTTACATACATATCATTATTGTTTGTGGAGTCTCATATTTCAAAGTTGGAGGAATATTTTTATGACATTCATCTCCTCTTTTATGACAACCATATCATCATTGTTGGCCCATCATCACTGTCTTTGAAGCATTTTCTACACCAATCTTCACAATATTTTAGATTGACATCATCTCATTCCACCATGTCGACATTTGAAAAAAATTCATATGTACACATCATTCGGATTTGGATTCCCCATTCATCTAACTTATGGAAACTACTTCTCTAAGCACTAATGGATTTGTTTCTTCCTAGTGGATCGTGTTGTATGTTTAGGATTTCATCATTAACATATAAGCTACTTCTTTATCGGGAGATTCTTGTTCACATCTTCTCTCTCTTGTTTGGGATCTTTATTCTTCTTTTGTGATAGAAGAATTCCTCGGGGTTCATATTGAGTACTTTCCTTCTTTCACTAGAGCATTTTTCATTTATTTTCTCTCTTTCAAAGAGGATTTTTTATGATGTTTTTTCCTCTTCTCTTGTTATTGAGATATATTTTTTTTGTATACATGGGCACTTTATCAGGCCTTGTGGTTAGGACCCATTCAGGCATTTCTCATTAGGTTTCTATCTTATTCCTAAGTTGAACTTAAGGGTTGTGTTGGAGTAAATAGGAAATCACCCGATAATTAATTAATTGTTATTAATTATTAGACCCCTTTTACTTTTTTCACTTAAGATTTACATAGGAGTTCTTTTCATATTATTAGATTGATCTATTTTTAGGCCATGTTGTATCATTGCATAGTATCAAGACCCTTGTCACAATCTAATTCAGTCCTCATCTAGAGTTTGATCTCAGGTTTCTTTATCCTTTTCATAGGGGTTCATCTTTTATTGTAATTATTAATTCATAATATACGATAAATACAATTTCTTAGATAGTTCACAAAATCTATCTTGTTTGATTTGTCTTTGTGACAAGTATTTTTCTTGTAGGTGATTTATGGGAGCTAGGGGGTTCAATCATGAGCTCCAATAGAGTGTAAATCTCTAATAGAGCTTTTGGTTATGTATTTACCCCATTATTGAGTAGGATCCGACCATAGAATAGTGTCAACTGGCCCCATTAGAGAGTAGGCCCCGCTTTTGCTGCTATACTATAGAAAGGGATTATTCAACACCCACCTCGTTACTATAACTTAGTCTAGTTTAGCCTAGCTATAGAAATGAGGAGGTGTTGGGGATAAGAACTATACCCTTAATGTTGTGGAAGGTCAAATTGGGATGTGAAAATTTGACAATAGGATGCCCCATAGCTCCATAAATCTTTTATGGCTATTGCGGGACATTAGATTATTATCCATATTTTGTAGCATCTCCTTATTGATTAATGACAAGATGAGCCGGTCTTCCTCTCTATTGGGCCTAGGGCAAAGAGTGAGTCTTTTGTTGTTCACTCCTTTCTCTATTATAGGGTAGGTTGTGGGTTTGTTGGTTTCTTTGTTGTTGTGAATCAATGTAGTATGGAGGTAGGGATCAATAATCACAATCAACTATAATTATTAGTGATAATAAAACTTAAAATTTTCCCTACTTAGATCTCTTATTAATTTCATCTCTAGTTAGAGATAGGATAGAAAAACAAGGGGTGGGTATCTTCGATTTTACTATGGGTGATAACCAAGAAGGAATAGATAAATTAAAATGGTAAGCTAAGCATTGGTAGATGGAATTCTCACTATATATATCTAGGGTGTGAGAACTAAGCATACAAAAACATTTAGTCTCTAGGTGTTATCGACATTGCATATTGAGATACTGGAGCAATTGAGTGGTGCTTGGTTTAAAAGAGTATCACTACTTGGGTTTGGGTTGGTGAGTGGAATCTATAGCACAAACTTGGGGCCCAATAGTGGGAATAGAAAATAATTGTAAGAATAAATGAGTTTAGGAAGAAATGAATATAGAAGCATTGGTTGAGAGTTAGGTGAATTGTTGCTTCTAAGCTAGCCCCATCTCTCTCTTGGCAATTTTAAAGGGAAAAATATTTTCTCACCAACCCCACTATAGAGAAGGGCCAATTTTGATCAATAGGGCACTCTCACCTTATATTAGACTTTGTAAGGACCCGCTAGTCCTAACCTAAATTAAACCATCATAATTAAATTCTATTATAGTCTAATATGCATTTATACAAATGAATATAAATTATCATTAATATAAGAGCAAGATTCAACATAAGATAATCATGCATACGTAATAATTAAGTAAAGATAAAACTAGATGTTAACAAGTATGTAGGAATATGAAATATCATAGTAAAATAGACAAATATTGCACTCTATAGTTAGTATGAATAGGTATGTTTAGGATCATGAGGGGCCAAAAAGTGACAATATTCTAACTAAAGTCATGATGTCAGACTAATTGAAAAATATCTATAACTTTCAAATAGTGTCACATTTTTTGAATCTGAAACATGTATCACATGCTATGCTTTGTATACTATAGTATTAAAAAAAATGGAATTTCATAAAGTTTTGACCAAGTTATGGTGGTCAAACATACGATATTTTTTTATATTTTTAAAAAGTTGTAGTAGAAAAATCATTGTCAACCTCCCTCAATTCTTGTGCCTCATCCCTCCTTCTTTTTAGCTTCCTTGGTTTGCTTCTTGGTCATCTTCTCATTTTTGCATGCTCCCTATTCATCTGATGATGGATCACGGAGTGTGATTCGAAACGTTGATGCAAAAAAACTCATACACAATCTAATCTGGAAGCACTCTAGATTAATATCTTATGGATTGTGGAAACTTGATGTCTGTTAAATCATAATTAATTATTTATTTCAAAAAAAATACAAAAACAAATGTGTCACATCCAGACATTAATCTTTTACTTATATCTAAAGTCTTATAAAAAAAAAAAAATGATTTATTGCGATTAGGATGGTCAGACAAACACTTGCTTCTTATCTTTTTCCTCAAATTTTAGTACTACTACATTGAAATTTCAATTTTTTTTCAAATAGATTTATTTTTTTCCAGACAACAACTAGTATCTTAGAAACTAGATTCAATTTGCTACAGATTATATTCTTACATATTTTTGAAATAATGTTGGTAACTTATTCAAATTTTTACATCAAGTTGCCTAACTCTATTTCTCTGATTTTCATTGCCACTTAAGGGCCTATTTGGCCCACCATGATCTTGCACATACCTGCATATGAATAAGATAAATTAATGATAACCAAAGTTTAACGTGCATGAAGAACTATGAAATGCTATGTCAATTTAACAATTATTACAAATTAGAGTTAGAGTGCATACAAATAAGGATAACTTATCAACTTAAATTATATCCTTCAACCATGCATCCTAAGCATGAAGCATTCATAAAGGAATTAAAAGAAAGATCATCAAAGAAACACATAAGCAAAGAGTCATGCACATGATTGACACATGTTACTAGGTTAGTGGCTAATAGTTTCCTTACTTTTTGTTAGTTACATTTACATGGCGACCTCCTATCGCATTTACTACAGTAGACCTCATAGGTCGTTTACATAGCTTATATAGCTTAATGATGAGACCACATAGGCCATTTCACTTGTAAAATGATATAACAATACAAACATGCATTACTCCATAGGTCTTTACAATGCCATAATTATGAATCTTTGTCTCTGGATGTAGTGTCTATGTTGCCATCGGACTCAACTCCATATGCAATTGGAAGATGAACATATGACCCAAGCATTTTATCCACCCAACCAAATGAAGCTTACGCTTCCCAGTGCTCGTCATAAGCTCACGTCCCTCACGATGCAATTGGAAGATGAATATATGATAAGCTTCCCAGTGCTCATGATAAACAGTTAAATTGAGACAAATTACCCTCCCTGACTAAACTCAATTATTATTGCTATTTCAAAATTAATTCCACGTTCTTACCCAATTATGGAATCCATCTCACTTCTAGAATTTAATTTAGTGAATAATTAGATAAATTTAATTTTGGATTCCACCCTAGCTAATGATCAATATATGCTGCAATTTCCTGGGAGAGACATTAAACCAGCTCTGCGTGTCAAATCGACCCAATGTGAACCTCCTACAATAAGTGCAAAAATTAAAATCGATTCCCAATTGAGAGGAAAACAACAGTCAAAGGAGAGTATGGATGCTAAGCAAGGAAGTAAAGTACGGTTTTACTTAGGAAAAGTCGATTATGCCCTCGGGAAGAATCGGCTGCAACAGCTAATAGATCAATTAGCACAAATTGCAAATGAAAAGTATATATATATATATCCCCAATCTCTAGTTTGATTCCAAGAAAACATTTATCAATAAAAATTTAAATTTCAATATATATAAATATCAGATCGACCCATTTAAAGAAAAACCACAGAAGAAAGGAGTGTGGGGGGCGTTTTCGACCCAAATGGGGCATCGATTATGTCTGCCAAGCAAACTTTACCAGCAATAAGATTTGAGTCCAGGCAAGTTTTATGGAATCTAACTCAAAAATATTAGCAACAAACACCCTATGACACTTGGGAGTCGTTTTGGCTCTGTCTACAGAAAACAAGCCAATGCCAGCCATGTCAATTTTGAAGAAAGTCAATACCATTGCAAGTTAAATGGAATGAGGAAAAGATTCTAGAGGACGATTTGCTACATGGACACATAGAGCATTCAAAATTTCCAGCAAGAAAGGTAGTAAATTCGATGCTTAGCAGATATTCTCAACTTTCAGGACAATATTAAAAAAAATAACATGGGAAATACAGCAAAACCAAAAGTTTTACTCTGCAAACCGTGGTCAAAAGTGGTGAATAATCATTTAGAAGTTGATTTAGGTCAGTCATGAGCCAGCCACATCGATTGGAAGGGAGTCAAGCCACTACAAGTTAAATTAAATGGAAGGGAAAATCTGCAGGTGTGTCTCCATATAGAGTGGAATAGGCTCACAGAAACATCAAAATCTTCAGCAAGCAAGATACATTCAAAATCGATACAAACACATATGCCACTTTTGCCAAAAAAGGTCTGCAAAAAATAAAGACAAATGAAATGGAACGGTGTTTACTAGGGACGAGACTCAGTACTACGTGGTCAAGTTCGATTTCTTACTAATTTTTAAACTCTCTTGGACTAAGAAATTCGATCCATGATTCATGGATCTTAATTGATGAAAGACTGAGGTGGAGTGAAGAAAATTTGAATTGAATTGCCAGTCACTGGGAGATCAAAACTGGTGAACTCGTGCATTCCTGGAGATGATTATGTTATCTCTCCTAAATCGATGCAAATTGATATATTGAACTAGAGTCACCGGGAGTTCAACTTTTTGTTCTAATTTTATCTCATGGGTTAATTTTAAAACATGTTTATATTTTAAATTTTAATAACTTTTGAAATCACAATTCAGATTTAATTAATATTAAATTTTATTTATTGATTTAATATTTAATGTAATTTTAATCTTATTTAATTATTATTATTTGTGTGTGTTTGTGCACAGGTTACATTTTGTAAGTTATTGTCGACGAGCTAGGAGACCCCTCCTCGGTCATATGTAACCACCTCATACTCAACGAATATGTCAGATCATCATGATACATAAAATTTCATAACAAATTTAACATTACACTATGTCAATAATATCACATAATATCGTTAATAGCATTAATTAGCATCATATTAAATTAATGTCATCAAGCATCATAATATCAAATGTCATTATGTATCAATGTCTAGCATAAGGTAAAAATTACGAGTCTAAACTTGGTTTGTGTCAAGACTAATGGCATAGCATTTTTAATAGGATTAAATAAGGAGCAAATAAAAACTAGATTTATGAAACTAGATTGTACTACATTTTTGTATTGGATAGAATCTATATAAAATTGTACGTTTCAACAATACAAAGATAAAATCATATGAACCCCATATATATCCCTATGCAAACATAATGCTTAAATCCTTTCTTCCTTGACATAGCCCTCCACATTTCACTCATTAGCAAAACAAAAAATGATAAATCCATCTCTCCATACCATTTTCCCCTCACTTGAGGGCCAACTTTGAACACATCAAGAATTCAAAGTCATAGTGGTCAAATTCAAATACCTTGAAATAAAGGAATCATAACAATCTTCACTTATAAATAGAGATGAATTCTACTTCCTAATAATGGTCAGAACGTACTGATTCTAAACTAGATAGCAGGGGGTCTAGACTTCAGCCTATAAGTAATAGTTATTAGATAGTACATACCCCTAATTATGCCTAGAGGCATCTACAATGATATACAAATATCCATATACAAATATCCGTAAACAAAAAATTGGTTTTGAATAAATTTGACGTGTGGATGATAGGTAAATGCATGCATGTTTCAATTTCTCTATAAGTATTTTATTACTCTGAATAAAATAGAATCATTGCCACTTGTCTCTAAGTATATGAAATTGTTACATCTTTAATGAGAGTGAAAGAGTGCAGCATTATTCAGCATCATGTTCTTCTAGACAACAAATAAACATGCAAGACAATTATGTGATATCTCTTGACATTATTTTACATATATTTTTTTAGAATATAGGTATACTAGTTATAGTTTAGCAACCATCAAACTTAGGTCCTCCTTGCGATGCTTGAGAAAGAATTGTCATGTCAAGCATGAAACACATTTGTTAATGGATCAAAACAGTGATGGTTGTCGTTGATTTAAAATCATCAATGGTTCGGGTTTACTATGAAAGTCGGTCAGATAGGAAAATTGTCTGCGAAATGAATGGAGGGGCACATGTTGTCATCGATTTAATTTTCATCGATGATGCAGAACATTCTCACTTAGTACATGATGGATATTTTCTACTTTAATTAATTTGTTTATTTATTTATTTTCTTTGAGGAGGATAAATAGGGTTTTGCTAACAATTAATTTTTTAATACAAGTTATTCTATGTTTATTTTGATATTATTTTTTTCAAATGATTATTAAAGATGTGTTTAATTGAAAAAATAGACAATTTTAAAATTTATCATACAATGTTTTGATTAATAAAAGTGGGAGAGGGCCACCCCAGACACCAAAAAGGGGGACACCCAAGTTTTCAGAGAAATATTGCTGAAGACAAAAGCACCTAATAGGGGGGAACAGGGGCCCCCGACCCTCAGCGGCCTTTCACTCTCAGAATAGAGGGGTTTTGGAAAGCACCCCAAACCATAACCCTAACAAAAACCCTTGAATTGACTGAATAGTCAAGAGAACTTAAACCTAACAATGGATTTTGAAAGGCACCCCACAACCTTAAAGGAACACCTAGCCATTCCTTTAAAATATAAAACAAACTCGAATGGACTAGCCCAAACATGCTCAGAAGAACCTCAATAAGCCACTTGAGAACATAAATTCGTAGGAAGAAAATCTCAAAAAGAAGGATAACCTGGGAGGAAACCCAAGCCAAAAATCTAGAGAAACAAAGATCCTGAAACCTACCATAGGCACAAGATCCAAAGGGAAATCCACGAAGGCACAAATGACAGAGGGAGCAAGGAGTAAAATTAGAAGTCATGCATGAAGACAACACCCTCCAAAAGAAACAAAGATCCAACATTATAGCAGAAGCACGAAAAATAGGGCCCTCTTTGGTTAAGCGCTCGTAGGGTAACCAACTCCTAGCATCCATTCCAAGTCCATCCACCACAACATGAAGAAACCCACTACTTAAGGAAACTGCACTTTCACAAAGAATGAAGACAACACCCCACCAACTCATAGCATCAGAAAAAGCCTTTAGGAACACACCACCTTCACAGCTAACCACCAAGGAGGAAAGGAGGACTGAGAGAAAGCCGCACAAAAAAAAAGATTCCCTTATGAAAAACCTCACGCACTATAAGGGCAACGTCTATCCAGCACTCGTATTGTACCATTAACTATTTTTAATAATTAATTGATAAATAAACACTGATTAAAATTTAATTATTAATTAATTAAAAAACACAGTCAATGATACAATATGGAGGTCACCATAACACACCACCACCCAAAGAAAAAAGTCCTACCGAGAACCAAAATCAAAGAACAGAGGAGACCACGACATAGAGAAGTAGCATCCAGAAGAAAACGAAGAGATCCACAGCCGACCATGCAAAAACGGCAACCCAACACGAACACCACCAAAAATCAGATAAACCCAACCACGACATCCAAAGAGTGCAGTGGGAAATCCACATAGGCACCAAATGCATTCATGCCACGACAGAAAGGAACACCCCAAGACCAAATTCACAACACCTACCATACGGCAGCAGCAGCGAAGGGGGTGGGAAGATAGCAGAGTCCCCAACCAAGCAATAGGCATGGGGGATGCCACGACAGAGTCTACGCACATACCTAGGGTCCACACAAAAGAAACAACCCCAACGCAATGCCAGGAAACCCATATGAACCAAACGAAACCCCAATGAAATGTCGTCAGGAGGTGCAAAACCCCAACTGCGATGAAGGACGCGCAAAGAGTGCAGTCGCCCGCCAGGGAGAAAAAGCGCAATAGCCAGAGGCGAGCGACAACAACCCAACTCTCCTACCTAGGCAGAGGCACGACAAAGAGCAGCCAAGTCCCAAAAAACCTCCACCCAGAAGCCACGAGAAGTAACAACTATGCCATCACGACCATACCGAGGCACAGGTTCCCTGAAACCCCCCCATCTTCAGAATACAGTCCCCCTCATCATCTTCCCCTGTAAAACACCTTCCCCTGATGAAACCCTAGCACCGAAACTGCTCCCGCTTCCGCTACCACTCATCCCCAATTTTGTTTATACTATTTCTTAATTTATGTGGGAATTTAAATATTAATGATAGGATTTATTTTGTTTGGAAAGTTAAAGATTAGAAACTTTCGTCTATTATAATTAATTGGTTCTTTTTGTCATTTCTATTATTTTTCATTGACTATATATGTAAATGTACAAGGTGAGCAATAAAAGGAAGAGGAATTCAATAAAGTGAAAGTGGAGGTTGTTGAAGGTTATCAGCGCATAATTATATATAAGAAAATTTGTGTAGTTTTGCAAGATTTTTGAAGTGTTAATGATACTTTTAATCATTTTTTATTAGATAGAACAAGATCGTTTGGTTGAATCTTTGTTACCACACAGAGCATGGAGGTTGAAGCATAATTTGAACCTCTACGATAACAACAAAAAATGAATTGTCTACTTGAGGATTATGAGACATCATTGGAACTCTCTAGTTCATACTTCACAATTTAGAACAAGGTTTCAAGCATTTATATTATTGGTTCTAAAGTTGTTTTGCAGTTTTTCATAGCTTGCAAAAAAGATTAATCAAATGAAAGCATAATGTGGCCATCATCAATATTTATAGGATTTTATATTATGACATGACTTATTAGAAGGCTATCAGCCTCGAGATTATGAAAACAAAGTAAAATGTAAAATGATATTAAAATTTCTTCGTAGTTAAACTCAAAAGTACATATAAAAATTCTCATGAACTATGAAAATATCATCTCTCTTATTGATCATAAGAAGCCATCTCTCTTTGTTGTAAATATTCAAAGAGGTCACTAAATAGACATATATAAATGTTAGATGTGTGGTAATTCAAGGAGGCAATAAGCATAAGTTAGTATTTTTTGTTGTACAAATGATTTAATGTGAAATAGCTACAAGTTTACATATTTCTTTAATTTAAACGTTCATCTCCAATTACATTAAAATGAACCCAAAATAAAAACAAAAAGTATTATATATATAAACACAAATTTTTCTATTAGAACAATTTGATTCCATAAATAAGGATATTTTTGCCTTATTAGAATAAGCATATATTACAATATGATGAGTAAGCACACATTTAAACCAAAACTCAAACTCACCCTTGAACTAAAATCCCCAAATAGTAAAAATTCCATTTCTAAAAATAGACTATGAATCAACCTGACCCATTCTATTTAGGAAACCGCCTCCATGGGACCCCAGCCTTACCCTGAATAATGCACTGAATAAGATTAAAAAATAAAACAGTTCTAACATGGATATTCAAATACTAGTGAGGAAGAGACACATATCTCTCCAATCCCTTCTTGCCTGCCTACTACACACAAACATTCCATCAACACTGACCTGCCTTCCTTCCTTCTTCTAAGTAATAAGGCACGATACATCAGTCTAGACGAATAGAAACCACAATCAACAAAACCCCATTTGTGAAGATCACCTATGAATTCAACCTGATCCAATCACACTTCTGAAATGTTGAACCAAATACAAATAATATTACAAAATAAGACAGTTCCTAACATAGATATTCACAAAGCATAATATACATCAGTCTGGACGAAAAGAACCTTCATTGAGTGGGCGCTGATCCGTACTGCTTACACAATCCACGAAGGCTGTAGCTGGCCGTTAAGATCGCTCCAGAGAATACAATGTATAGAATGAGGAGAATTACATATTTCCATTGCTTTCTCAAATGCGATAAGAACAATTTCAGATTCTCCTGAAATGATGGTGGGCGTTGGAAAGGCAATAAGCGAACAGGAGAAGCCTCCTTTAAGTGTATAACGCATTCATCTAATATAATAATGAGCATTCCAGTGAAAACACTGAAGGAAATTAGAAAAACAACCCACCAATTGCGGCAGATGAGGAGGGCGTTAGGCTTCATCTCTGTAGAGAGGATGGGAACAAATATTGCTATCTGGATTCCAACACACAATTTAACATATTCGTGGAGATTGAATGCCATGGTTGATGCACTTAACAAGAGTTTGGCTCTGCTGGAGTATATAGCCTGCAAACAATCTTGCAGGTCAACGGATGATAAAAAATGGCGGCAGTCAACTACAACACCTTAGTCATTTCCGTCTTTGACCTTTACATTGCGTAGATATGTCCGTTGATTCGATTTCATCCAACGGTTTACGTTTACCCACCATTAAGACCAGCTAATAAAAGACACATTCAAATTAATAACACCCTAAAATTTACATTGTGTGGTCGATAAAGACAGAAAAGACTAAGGTGTTGTTGTTGAGTGCCGCCACTTTTTAACATCCGTTGATTCGATTTCATCCAACGGTTCCCGTTTAATCTTGCAGGCTATATACTCCAGCAGAGCCAAACTCTTGTTAAGTGCATCAGCCATGGCATTCAATCTCCACGAATATGTTAAATTGTGTGTTGGAATACTTGTTGGGATATGTCTTTATCGACCACACAATGTACTTATCAATGGTAAAAGACAGAAAAGACTCAGGTGTTGTAGTTGAGTGCCGCCAATTTTTTATCATCCGTTGATTCGATTTCATCCAATGGTTCCCGTTTACCCACCATTAACCACAGTTAATAAAGACACATTCAAATTAATAACACCCTAAAATTTCGTTTTGTAAATTAATTAAAAGATGCAGTCGAACCTCTCGGGAATGAGTCCTACACCTTAGTGCCGGCTTCTCTCGTCTTCTTTATATATTTTAGATTGCGTGTAGCGGCTTCTTTTCAGTAATTTAATTTCATGGTCTACGTATTTTCTTTGGTTTCCTATTTATTATTTTATTTTATTTTTGTAAACTTTTAAAGTGCATCACATTATTTAAAATTGTTTTTTCAAAATGTGGCACTACAATCTAGAAGCAATTCAATGATCTACAAGGCTATAGACGAGAGAGGGTGATTAGAAGAATACCATCACAATGGGGTGACATGTTGTCAAGGGATGGATGTTTGACAATTAAACATATCAAATGAAGAATACTCTAGACAAGAGCAACAAGTACATATAAAGAAGAAGAAGAAATATGTAACAAAGAAAAACAAAGCTACAAGAACTAATATCGACAAACATAAACAAAAAGAAATTGAAGAGGTGAATCAAGACTGAAAGGGGAAGAATATGGCTACTTCTAGTCAAATAAAGAACATGATAAAGTGGTGGAGAATGCTAGACTTCAATTTTTTTAGCAACAAAATGATGACATAACTTGTTTTTTTCTAAAAAGGAGATGATGATGTTCAAAAATTTGGGCTCTTTGGCCTAGCAAAAGGACCTTTTGGTGAAGCTAAAATAATTGGGAAAATATTGGAACAAGCAAAAGCAATAACAAATTAATCGACTTAGGTCCAAAACTAGAAAAATTAACCTCTTTGCACACTACACATCTTAACAACTGCAAAGTCAAACATGTGATGATAGATTTGGGTGCCAACCTAAATACCATTCTGGCTACAACTTGGGAAAGATTGAGAAGATCTAAGCTAGTTAAACAACCAATAAACATTAGCCTACAAAATCATTCTAGTATGGAAACTTTGGGTAGATAAAAAAATGTGGAAAGTATATACTAAATGGCTAAAACAAATAGTGGATAAATTTGGAAGTAGTTGAAATGAAAAGACCTTTTAATACTTTTAGGGCATTGTTAAGATTGAGGTGGTTTGTAAATTCAAATGGTATAGTTGATTCAAGGAAATGTAGAGGAAAGGATTTGCTACCCTCAAGATGATAAACCGTAAGGAACAAATCTACCCTCTCTCTACCTCACATTACTGGTGCTCTGGTGAGCCAAGGGATAAAAATAACATGAATAAAACAACAACTATACTAATATTAAAGCTATTGAATATTAAAATACAAAATAAAAATAATGAAATTCTAACTATGAGGGAAGTACGTAAACAGAAAATAGATTATACCATAGACCTGACTCGATCTCGAGTTCGGGATGTTAGCACATCATGGGGACGTCTGCACACTTGCTGCCATCTATATAGATAGAGACCTAAAAGTATATCAAAAGTACTCCAGAATACGCTCTTAGAAGCGCAAAACCTGTTCATCACCTGCACACACTAAGATGGGAGAAAATGATGGGGCTATATAGGGGTTTGCCTCAGCGAAACCCTCATTTTGGTGTTTCCACCACCATGAACAACCAGATTGATAGAATAGACAAAAAGATAAACATAATAGAAACAAACCTCACTTAATGGAGGAAAACCCCTATTACATAAGATATAATGACAATATGATAGAGAAATAGAAACAAACCCCATTTAATGGAGGAAAACCCCAATTGCATGAGATATAAAGATAAATAGACTAAATACAACTAGACAATAGATGCATTTAAACATTTACTAGATGTGATAATGCAACATTAAGAATGCATGAGATAAGAGAGAAGACAAAGTGTTTTAGCCAAACCCCTCTCTTGAGATAAGAGAATGACAAAGATCGAGATGAGATCATTGTTGTGAGAGTTCCAAGAATGCAATGGAGAGTTCAAGATGATGAGAGACACACCAAAGAGTTCACAAATTTTCTTAAAGAACCAAGAGACCAAAAATCCAAGACGAAATTGAATGAGCAAGAGAATGATATTTTAAAACTGGAAACGAGCACAACTAATCATTTTGGATGTGCCCAAGGCAAAGGACATGTGTCCTCGAAAGGATGACACTGAATATTCCATTTTGGATTTGATAATTATTAGGCAATTAGTGCACCGTGCAGATGTCTGCATGTCACTTTGTCGTCCCTCCAAAGATAACCCTAATCAAGGTTTTAGGAAGATTAGCGACGTTTTGTCTTTAGAGGCCATGATGTCAAAATGATAAAATCTTGATCATGAACTAGATGTCATTAATGCATTGAGCGTCATGTGTAAGTGTCATAAATGCATAGGGCATAATTTATGACACTACATTTTGCCCCCACTTATCAACTCAAGGGATCAAGTGCACTAAATTAGTCCAGAAAGATGAATTCATTAAGATTATGTAGTGCAAAAAATTTAGTAACTATTTAATAAAAAAGATATTGTAGAGACCATAGAGGTCGAATAGGCACATATGAACCATCCCCCAATACTCGTAAAAAACTATAGTGTTTAGCATGAAAATCCAAAGACTGCAAAATAGATCCAAAATCGTCAACACAAAATAGAAAAAACTACTTCGGTGAGAATAATGCTTAAGAAGCACTAGTATGAGTCAAAAATGAAAAATCTGATAAAGACCATGTATATTCCCCCTAGTGTTTTGCCCCCAACAAGGTGGGGAAAATAGGAAGGAAGAGAAGCCAAGACTACCACAAAAGAAAATTTTCTAAATTTTGGGCAAGAATCTAGTTATATACTCAACGAGTGGGCCCCTAGAAGAATCATTATCACTATTCATTGTGGGCATTTTCCTTGAGATTTCTATAGAGCTAGAGAAAAAACACCTCACTGACAAGAGTTAAGGGTGACCAGGATTGAGGAGCTACACACCATCATGGAGTAGGACAAGGAGCCAAACTAGGTACGCCTCAAAACAAACTACTTAGCTAATTTTTCAGTGATTTTATAGTTAGTTTAAGATCCCGAGAAATGCAGGCATCCCGACAAAAAAGAAAAAGTTATAGCATAGAAAAATTTATTGTGTTTTACTTGCTCAAAGATGAAAGTGATGTAGATTATGTTTGTTGATGCAGGGGTTGCCCAAGTAATGAGAGCACACATAAAGTCATATTATTTTGACACTATGGGATCAAGCAGATGAGCTGGTAGAGCGAGCACAGCTACGACAAGTAGGACTCTGGTGGGTCTACTACATACCAGAGTTTTGATTCTATGCATCGATGTTGTGAGTGCTGATGGAAAGAGGGGACGTTGACATGATGTGTCATTCCATCTAGCCACCGAAAAGATTACCATCACACTTCTTGATGTGTACTAGATCATATGGTTGCCCATCTAAGGTTAGTGTGTATCCCCTGCAGTGGCCTTCACATGCAAGTTGGTCAGATACTAGCCATGGGTATTAGGCCAGACTATAGATACAATCGACTACATCTACCTGTGAGCGCTCATGCAAGGATGAGGAGCCATTTCTCTCATCCAATGTATTATGATTGCTATAGTGGTACTAAGAGTGGCTACAAATGGATGTGGATTTGATCTCACCACAAGATTCATGTCTCTTATCAGAGAGGAGGAGGAGTAGGGAATTGTGTACACGTGGGGTCAAAGCATGCTCGCCCACTTATACATTGATTTCATCAGGTATGTGCACCACAAGTTCCAAAGCCTGATCGTGTGTACACTACTACAGGTCTAGATCTTTGAGCACATTACGTACACCAGGCCTGTTGGATTTCCCAATCCTATGCTTGTGGACATGCCATGAGCACACACTTATCCACTATGGTGAGATGACTAGTGGATAGATGACTTTTGTATTGGACAGTGAATCTCCATTGCCTCGGAGTGGGAAATGTTGTATGGTAGCCCTACCACGACATGGTGACCTAGGTGACAGATCAGACCTAGCTCCTATGCATGTAGCAAGATTGATTCCTCCTTGGGCTGTAGGATCATATCATCCTCTCAATGGTCATTTTATCATCCTTTGATTTGATTTCATCCAACGGTTCACATTTACCTGCCAATGAGTCCTACACCTTATTGTTGACTTCTCTTGTCTTCTTTATATATTTTAGATTGTGTGTAGCAGCTTCTTTTTGTTAATTTAACCAACATCCTTTATCACTAAATATTTTAGAATCCTTGTGACAACCTCGTAGTGTGGTTGAAGTGTTGTAGAACTTATCTATGAGCTTTTTTACCCAATCTACAATAGGAGCCATTATAAGGACTCGTAGGAAGAGTATCCCCTCAAATCGCTATAGTCCTCCTCAGCCAGGTCCAATGTTTAACTATCCGCTTCCTGATCCAAATGAATTCATGACCTCTCACCTTGTTAGAACCATTTTGATAGGGGGTCCTTCTCCATCTGGTTGATAATTGAATTCTCGGAATAACACCCTAAGGAATTGTCCCTCGTCTTCTCCTCCTACCATTGATCATGACTCAGCTATAACTATTGAGTTTGACTGGATTCATATGTTGAAGTAGAAATTGAGAGATTTTGTGGATTTTCTAAATCAAGAGAATGTCCTCCCCCAAGTTGGAAATGTGTAAACACTCTAAGAGACATGTTGATCTCAAATAGAAAAGGCCTGAAAATGTTGATAGTATTATCCTTGATCGTTAAGTATCATGTACCCTTAGTTGGTACTTCTCCTCAAGATAATTAGTTTGACACTTATGGTTCTCAACTTGGTGTTGACATATCCGAGATGATAGTGCACATGGTCAATTCCACATTCCTAGCATCAATGCTTCTACCATTCCCCTAGGTTACACTGTCATGGCTAGAAGTTCCACTACCACTTTTTCTACAAGACATACCACTTCTAGCAGCACCAGTTCAAGTGTTGGAGTTGTTCCTAGTGGTGGTACCAATCCTCATGCTGGAGATGGTGGATGTGGTAGTGCACATGGTGCTCCTTCTCCTCCTTCTCTACCTATTAATCCTATCTTGAATACCATATTGTAGAATATGGGATAATTGTAGTTGTAGCTCACAAACTTTGCGTCTGCCTCTGGCCAATCTTTGATGCCTGCCTATTACTACAAGAGCCCATTTGATAATACCATCATTAATACCATCCTTCCCTAGGGTGCTGAGTCATTGAAGTTTGATCAGTTTAATGGTGATGGAGATCCCAATGTCTACATTGACTCATTCATGACCATGTGTAGTGCCTACCATAGTTTGGATTTTGTCTTGCTCAAACTATTCTTCCATTCTCTTAAGGGGATCATGTTGGAACAGTATATCTTATTTCCCAATCACTCCACCTAGAAATTTGATCAGCTTATGGATTTGTTCCTCAAACAGTTCCAAGCTAACATTGGCAGCAAGGTCACCACCATAGACCTTGTTCATTATAAACAAATCCCAAATGAGAAGGTTATAGATTTCATTTCTTGGTATCAATATAACTCTACTAGGATCCCCTTTGCCATACCAGATAGTGACTCGCAATGATTGATTATTAAAAATCTACAGTCAACATTGAGGGAGAAGTTATCTCTTAACTGTTATCAAAACTTTGCTAATTTGTGTTCCACACTCACTTATTACCATCATATAATGACTCAGTTTAGAGAATCTACTTCTAACCCTCATACTGGTACTTTCGTAGGCATGTCCATGGAAGGGTCTAGGAAGAACAAAGTTGTGGCTAATGTCATTGGTAATACTTCGATAGCTATTGGACAAGAACCACATCGTAATAGATTTTTCACCAAGTTGAACGATTCCGATTTGAGCATAATGAAAAGATTATTGAAAGACAATCTCATAACCCTTCAAGAGATTATCCCTCTGGCAAACAATAGACCATACCCTTATTGGTATAATAATTCTAAATTTTGCCAATATCACTAATAGGGAGGTTGGTAGGGAAGTGCTCACAAGGCTAACTTGCTCAAAAGGGTCAATGTATTAGCCAAAACCTTGTAGGATCTGATGTGTATGTTTACTCAACCTATCTTGTTATTGTAATGCCAAGGATTCCATGGTCTACTTGCCTAGCAAACTCCCTTTATGGTGATGGTTTACTCCCATGCTCCAAAACTACTCAAATTGCTTGTTCCTCCCATCTTCAACTGCTTGTGCTTGGTTCTTGGGGCTTCCTTCCTTAGTTTTTTAGAGTGAGCTAGGAGTCTTTCACAAGGAAATGCAGGGGCAGCAAGGTACTTCTCATCTTTGGGTGCTCAACATCTGGTTTGATGTCTAAACCCTCTACCTACTCAAGTTCATTAGCCTAGGAGCCCCAAGGGACACCTTGTCTAGGAGCCCCAAGGGACACTTCTTGGACTATTTGGATTGCTCTCCACATGTTTCCTAAGTTCCCATGTTTCATTTTCCCATCGACTTCATGCATTTGTCAAAAACCAGTCTTTTGTGTGTTATGCAACAGGGCTACTAGCCTGTGGAGGCTTAATTGGCCCTTTTTTGCTCCCACTGGTCAATGATGGCCATTTTAACCACAAAGAAAGTTTTGGATGATGTTTTAGGGATGTAAGCTCAAGGATTTTTGAGGTTTAGCCCACTGTTAGAGTGGTTTTAAGTATGTCCATCTTTTATGGCATAATTTGAGGGTTTTGTAGGGTTTGGAGCAAGTAATGTTTGAAGGACACTCCAACTCCCCTCTTCAAGCCTCCACCAAAGTTTGGAACCTTTGCCACATCTTTAAGAATCTTACCTTGCTTTTTCTTTGCAAGGAAAACATCAAACACTTGGCACACAAGAAGGAAAACAGAGAATTGCCTCTGCCACTGTCTTTTCACTACCTTTTACCAGTCAGATTGCTGCTAACTCTTTTGGACCTGCATTTTAAGAGTTTGTAATGGAGTTATACCTCAATGAGGTCTACCACATAACAATTTATCTCCTATTACATTGCCTTTAGTGTTCCAAGGCGTGGATAATGCTTTGAGCATCTCATTTAGTAAAATGACAACAATTTTCACAAAAAATAGTGAACTCACTATTTTATCTACAAAAAGAGAATGATTACAAGATGTAAGCTATTATAGTACATAAAGATGGTACTTCAAATCCTTGGTCACATGTCCAGACCTGGTCACATCCATCTGCTCACCCAAATTGTTTTTGAGTGCAAACTTTGAGTGTTATTCAAACTACTAGCCAAAAGACAAACACTTGCCAAGTATTCACTCAATGGCATCTTTAAACCATTCTTTTGGCACAAAAAGAAAAGAATGTACATCATATATATATGGATCAACTTGGGAGAATCCATTGGAGGGATCCCAGACCTAGATCAACCAAGTTGACACATTTTACAACCCCAAACCCCTGACAGGGCAGCAAATGCACAGTTTACAAATATTTTTGAATAAGCACCTTGTAAATGAAAAATCAATGATACTATTACATGAGAAGCCTTAATAAATCAACATATAAACTTCCAAGAAGGTACAATATGGATTTTACAGCTACAGTATGGATTGCCCTTCAAAAGGAGAGAAAAATAGTCATAAAAGCCAAAAAAAAACTTGTTTTCTATTGAGTTTCTCTTGAAAATACCATCACCAACCCTTTCCAAGGAAAAGGGAGGCCTTATATAGTTTCTCCAGTTGGTTTCCATTCCCTTGTATAGACAAGAGGCTTCAATCATTACATTTCTCAAGAAAAAGACAAATTTGACAACTTTTTTAAGTCAAATGACAACTTTTCTTGCTCACAAAGGCATTTTTGACAACCTAGCCTTATCAGCTTGCCTAAATAGCTTAGACATTCTTAGAAACATTAAATAAACATGTTGCAATGCTCTTTAAGCCATTAGGAGACCCTTTTGGTAATTTTTCACATTTTGGCCAAAAATTGTCAACTCAAGGCTTGAAATGCAAGATTTGATCTCTTGAGCCCAAAATGAGATCAAAACCAGTACAAATGACTCAAAAAAACCTAAAAAAAAAAAAAAAACTAACACAAGACTTTACAAATATAAAAGCATAAAATACCCAAAAATGGAGTTTTGACTCAACTAGGTGCTCCTGCACCATACTCCCCCAAAAACAAAGAAGTCATGTGACTCCTTGAGGTAGCAAAGAAGAAGGAATGCCAACTTTTTGAAAGTTAGCTTTAGGTATCCAAGTGGGCTCTGAGGTAGGCTGATCCTTCCACTTGATGAGATGCTCCATGTAGGAGTGATTCCTTGTCTTTTTGAGAACTCTGGAGTCTAGAACCTGTGCAGCATGGGGAAAAGAAAGAGAAGGGAGAGATAGATTAGAAAGGGAGTTGGAAACATCTGAAACTCTTTGACCCTCCTCAGGTGGCTGCCCTTTGAAAGCAATCAGATCTGCAACATTAAAAATGGGGGACAAAGAAACATTAGTAGGCAAATCAACTTTATAAGCATTAGACCCATACTTAGCCAAGATCTTGCAAGGGCCTATCCTCCTCATCTGAAGCTTGCTTGAAAATCCCTTTTGTAGCCTTTCCTTATTCAAATGAACCATCACATAATCACCTATGGCAAACTGAACATCTCTCTTTGTAGCATCCACTCTTGCTTTAACTTTTTGAGAGGTGTCTTGGAGAGCTTGTCTTACTTGCTCATGAACCTCCTTCATGGAGTAAGCCATGTCATCTTCTGTCCCACTCTTATGTTGCAAGTTAGTGATATCCCTCCACTCCATTATACCCCTTGGATGCATACCATAAACAACTTCAAATGGACTTTTACCTGTAGAGCGGTTAACACTATCATTGTAGGCATATTCTGCTTGATGAATGAGCTGATCCCAACTCTGTCCATATTCCTTTGTCAAACACCTAAGCATGTTTCCAAGAGACATGTTCACAACTTCTATTTGGCCATCAGTTTGTGGATGATAAGCTTAACCAAAAGAGAGATTAGTACCCAATCTCTTCCACAATGTTTTCCAGAAATGACCAAGAAACTTAACATCTTTATCAGATACAATGCTAGTAGGCAAACCATGAATTCTAACAACTTCCTTAAAAAATAAATAAGAAATATGACTTGCATCATGTGTTGTTTTGCAAGGAATGAAGTGAGCCATCTTACTAAATCTATCAACTACCACAAAGATGCTATCAAATCCTGCTTGAGTTCTAGGTAGTCCTACTACAAAATCCATGCTAATGCAATCCCAAGACCTATGTGGAATGGGAAGAGGCTGATATAAACCAACATTAGAGGAGTTACCTTTTTCTTTCTGGCATACCAAGCACTGCTCAACATACCTCTTGATGTCTCTCTACATTTTAGGCCAATAATAGAACCTTTGAATCAGTTCTAAGGTCTTGTTAAGACCGAAATGTCCACTTAAGCACCCATTGTGCTTCTCTTGAATGAGGTTCTCTCTCATATAACCTTGTGGAACACACAATTTTCCACCCCTGAATAACAAACCATCCTGCAAAGTGAAATCAGCATAGAAACCATGGAAGTTATTCTCAAAATCTTTACAAACTTTATAAGTTTCTACAAAATCATTATCAGTAGGATACATGTCCCTGAAACTATCAATACCAATGCTCTGAACTTGAATCTCATGAATAGTTAACAATCTTCTACTCAAAGCATCCGCTACTTTATTCAACTGACCCTTCTTATGCTTAAGAGTAAAAGTGTAAGCTTGTAAATATTCTACCCATTTAACATGCCTATGATTCAGTTTATCCTGTGAGTTCAAGAAACTGAGTGCCTGATTATCTGTGTATACAATAAACTCTTTAGGAAGAAGATAGTGTCTCCATTTCCTAAGTGCTTGTACTAATGCATAAAGTTCTAAATCATAAGATGAGTACTTTTTCTTTGCATCAGTTAACTTTTCACTAAAGAATGCAACTGGTCTATTTTCTTGACTTAAAACAGCTCATACTGCAATATTACTAGCATCACATTCAATAGTAAAAAGCCTATCAAAACTAGGCAAAATGAGCACTGGTTGAGTAGCTACTTTAGTTTTTAGTAATTCAAACCCCTTATTTGCTGCACTTGTCCATTGAAACTTTACCTTGACACCCCCTTTGATGGTGTCCAACATTGAAGCACAAATCTCACTGAATCCCCTGATGAACTTCCTTTAAAACTAAGCCAAACCATGGAAGCTTCTGACATCACTGGTTGTTTTAGGAGTTGGCCAACTGGTTATTTCTGCAACTTTTGAGTGATCCATTTTCGGATTGCCTCCCGATACAACAAAACCAAGATAGACCAATTCTTGCTTCATAAAATCATATTTCTCAAGATTAATGGTTAGCTGTTCATTAGATAACTGTTTCAAAACATTAGCTAAATGTTGTAAGTGCTCTTCCTTAGTCTTGCTGAAAATAAGAATATCATCTAAATACACTACAACAAATTTGCCAGTGAAATCATGTAAAACTTCATTCATGAGCCTCATGAATGTGCTGGGAGCATTAGAGAGTTCGAAAGGCATGACTAACTACTCATAGAGACCCTCATTCATTTTGAAAGCTATCTTCCACTCATCCCCCTCTTTGATCCTTATCTGATGGTAACCACTCTTCAAATCAATCTTACTGAAATAATGTGCACCCCCCAAACAATCCATCAAATCTTCTATCCTGGGTATGGGAAATCTGTATCTTATGGTGATCTTGTTTATGGCTCTAGAATCTGTACAAAGTCTCCATGTTGCACCCTTCTTGGGTGCTAACATTGTAGGTACTACAAAAGGACTAATGCTTTTCCTAATCAGCCCTTGGTCTAAGAGTTCTTGTATTTGTCTTGCTACCTTTTTGTTTTATTCAGGGGTCATCTTGTAGGTTGCCTTATTGGGCAAAGAGGCTCCAGGAATAAAGTCAATTTGATGGCTAATGGCTCTAGGAGGTGGTAAGGCTACAGGTGTACCATCATTGATTATTTGTTTGAAGTCATCAAGGATTTGTTGCACTTCATATGGTATGTCAACTTTCTTTTCTACCTTTTCTTCCTTAGGCTTCACTATGAGTGCAAATCCTACTCCTTCACCCTCTTCTAGTGTTTTTTATGAACTCTTTCTCATTCACTAACAAGATGTTAGGCACCTTATTGCCACTCTCTCCTTCTTCAATGAGGGATTGAATCTAATAGCTTACTCCATCTTTCTGAAAAGAATAGGAGTTTCTTTCCCCATCATGTTGTGCTTTTCGGTCAAACTGCTATGGTCTACCCAACAACAGGTGGCAAGCATCCATAGGAAGGATGTCACATAGGATCCTATCTACATATCCCCCAATGTGGAAATCTACCCAAGCTTGCTCATTTACCAACACATGTTGTCCCTTATTCAACCAGGTGACTTTGTATGGCTCCTTGTGTTGTATCCTAGGTAGTTTCAATTTGTTTATTGCTTCTTCTGATATGATGTTATCTATGGATCCTGAATCTATGATCACCTTACACACCTTTCCCATGATTTTACACTTAATCTTGAACAATGCTCTTCTTTGTGAGGTCTCTGTACTATGTGGCTTCTTCATTAACACTCTCTTGATCATTAAACTCTCACCATCTTCTGAAGCTAGGTTGTTCAATGTTGAATTTCTGGTATTACCTCCATCTTCTTGAACATAGTTTACTCTCTTTTCACCTCCATAGGATGAACTGGGCTTCTTTGGGCATCTATAGGTAGGGTGGCCCAACTTTTGGCAGTTGTAGCATTTCATGGTTGAGAAGTAGGACCCTCTCCCTGGTCCATTAGATCTACCCCTAATCGGGTTTCTTGATCCCCTACCCCTATAGTTGAGTTTGTTCTAAGAATCCCCACTTTTCTTAATAAGCTTAGTTTCTCCCTGGGACTGTTGATCTATGTTTCTTCCCCCAAAAATGCCTCTATGGCCTCTACCATCTCTTCCCCTACCTCTTCCTCTATTGTTTTGTTCTTGCTTTCTCCTACCTTTCTCTTCCACTTTAAGTGCCAATTGATAGCACTTGCGTACGGTTTGTGGGCACAACAAGCTCATCTCTTCCTAGATGTTCCATCTTAACCCATTCAAATACCTTTCCACTTTTATGCTCTCATCCTCCACTACTCTGGATCTCATGCATAGTTTCTGAAACTCTTTAGTGTAGCTACTGAAATCTAGGTCTTTCTATCTCAAGTTTTGTCTTTTCTTGTGAAGTTGTATCTCATAGTCTTCAGGAAGGTAGATCTCTTTAATTTTGGCTACCATTGCCTTCTAGGTGGCTAGTGGTTGCTTACCTTCTTTCACCCTTTCCTCTTGGATGAATTTCCACCATGTTAAGGCTACCCCTCTCAGCCTTGATATGGCCATCTTGACCTTTTGTGCTTCAGTCACTCCATCACACTCAAAATGGTTTTCTAACCCTTCAATCCACTCTATTAGAGCATCTGGATCCATCTTCCCACTGAAAAGGGCCACTCCTTCTAAGGTCTTACCACTCATAGCTCTCAAGGATTTCAAGAATGGTTCTTGCTCAATGAAAGGGTTAGGAATGAGGACTTCATCATCTATTGCCATCATTTTACCCTGATCTCCAACCTTATCCTGGACTTCTTCAGTTTTGACTGCTACTTCAGCTAGTTTCATTGCTAGTTGATCTAGTCTTTCTCTGAGTGCCCTATTTTCCTCTTCTTGGTCCTCTACCTTCTTAGCCAATTCTGTATTGGTCACCATGTTTTCCTAATGTGTCTTTCCCATGAATCTTTTGTTGGCTCTGATACCACTATGATAGGGAGCTTGGTAGGGAAGTGCTCACAAGGCTAACTTGCTCAAAGTGTCAATGTATTAGCCAAAACCTTGTAGTATCTGATGTGTATGTTTACTACTTGCCTAGCAAACTCCCTTTATGGTGATGGCTTACTCCCATGCTCCAAAACTACTCAAATTGCTTGTTCCTCCCATCTTCAACTGCTTGTCCTTGGTTCTTGGGGCTTCCTTCCTTAGGTTTTTAGAGTGAGCTAGGAGTCTTTCATAAGGAAATGTAGGGGTAGCAAGGTACTACTCATCTTTGGGTGCTCAACATCTGGTTTGAGGTCTAAACCCTCTACCTACTCAATTTCATTAGCAAGACTCACCTACCCCCAAAGGAGGCTGCACTTTGTCTAGGAACCCCAAGGGACACTTTTTGGACTGCTTGGATTTCTCTCCACATGTTTCCTAAGTTCCCATGTTTCATTTTCCCATCGGTTTAATGCATTTGTCAAAAATCAGTCTTTTGTGTGTTATGCAACAAAGCTACTAGCCCATGGAGGCCTAATTGGCCCTTTTTTGCTCCCACTGGTCAACGATGGCCATTTTAACCACAAAGGAAGTTTGGGATGATGTTTTAGGGATGTAATCTCAAGGATTTTTGAGGTTTAGCCCACTATTAGAGTGGTTTTAAGTTTGTCCATCTTTTATGGCATAATTTGAGGGTTTTATAGGGTTTGGAGCAAGTAATGTTTGAAGGAAACTCCAACTCCCCTCTTCAAGCCTCCACCAAAGTTTGGAACCTTTGCCACATCTTTAAGAATCTTCCCCTACTTTTTCTCTGCAAGGAAAACATCAAACACTTGGCACACAAGAAGGAAAATAGAGAATTGCCTCTGCCACTATCTTTTCACTGGCTCTTACCAGTCAAATTGCTACCAACTCTTTTGAATGGAGTTATACCTCAATGAGGTCTGCCACATAACAATCTATCTCCTATTACATTGCCTTTAGTGTTCTAAGGCGTGGATAATGCTTTGAGCATCCCATTTGGCAAAATGACAACAATTTTCACAAAAAAAACTGAACTCACTATTTTATGTACAAAAAGAGAATGATTACAAGATGTAAGCTATTCTAGTACATCAAGATGGTACTTCAAATCCTTGATCACATGTCCAGACCTTGTCACATCCATCTGCTCACCCAAATTGTTTTTGAGTGCAAACTTTGAGTGTTATTCAAACTACTAGCCAAATGACAAACACTTACCTAGTATTCACTCAAAGGCATCTTTAAACCATTCTTCTAGCACAAAAAGAAAAGAATGTACATCATATATACATGGATCAACTTGGGAGAATCCATTGGAGGGATCCCAGACCTAGATCAACCAAGTTGACACATTTTACAACCCCAAACCCCTGACAGGGCAGCAGATTCATAGTTTACAAATATTTTTGAATAAGCACCTTGTAAATGAAAAATAAATGATACAATTACATGAGAATCCTTAATACATAAACATATCAACTTCCAAGAAGGTACAGTATGGATTGTACAGCTACAGTACGGACTGCCCTTCAAAAGGAGAGAAAACTTGTCATAAAAGCCAAAAAAACTTGTTTTCTATTGAGTTTCTCTTGCAAATACCATCACCAACCCTTTCCAAGGAAAAGAGAGGCCTTATATAGTTTCTCTAGTTGTTTTCCATGCCCTTGTATGGACAAGAGGCTTCAATAAATACATTTTTCAAGAAAAAGACAAATTTGACAACTTTCTTAAGTCAAATGACAACTTTTCTTGCTCACAAAGGCATTTTTGACAACCTAGCCTTATCAACTTTCCTAAACAACTTAGACATGCTTATAAAAATTAAGCAAACATGTTTCGATGCTCTTGAAGCCATTAGGAGACCTTTTTGGCAATTTTTCACATTTTGGCCAAAATTTGTCAACTCAAGGTCTGAAATGCAAGATTTAATCTCTTAAGCCCAAAATGAGATCAAAACCACTAAAAATGACTCAAAACAACCTAAAAGAACAAAAAAAACCTAACACAAGACTTTACAAACATAAAAGCATAAAATACCCAAAAATGGAGTTTTGACTCAACTAGGTGCTCCTGCACCAATCACCATGTGCATAGTCATAACACTGAGCATTGTTATCATCTTTAAAATATAGTTCAAGACCACATTGAAAGTGCAGATATAAAGGTCAATGATAGAAAAACATTAATCTAACAAGTTTGTTGATAAGATGAATAGTGTGTTGCAAATCTACAAAAATCCTTTGCCCCTACTTTCATCTAATTTTATCTTTGTTATCCATTTGGTGGAATTTATTATGTGTTGCATTGATGTTTTGTCATTGATGCCAACACTAGCTATTTGGATGCTTTACTGGCACCCTTCTGGTCCCAGTAGGTAGAATGATTTTTGGCTTGGTTTTGATATGACATGATCTGGTAGGCTCCAATATGATTTGGTTATGGAATTGGCTTATTCATGATACTCATGTTCATATTCAGTAAGTTGGTTTCAGTTTGGTAATCAGATGCTATCTTGTTTTCGTCAAAGCTTAGCTTTTGGTTCTGGCAAGGGTTTCACTAGTAAAGCTTTTGATGGAGATCTTTGATGAATTGCATAAGTGGTGTTGGTGCAGTTTCTGGTGGAGTCTCAATATGTTGATGGTGATCATGTTTGAGACTTGATAGATGGAGATCATTTCTTTAGTGTATGGACCTATATTGGGTCTCAGTTGATCTAGGTTATGGACTGACTTTAATGTAACGTGTGGATTGGACATCTTGAGGTGTTTCCGAAATGTCTATGTGTTGGATATTATTTGTTTGGTCTAAGGCTGACATGTTTTGTAATTATGTAATTGGTTTATCATCTGGTGGCCGACCTGATTGTTTATGGCCAAAGTTTTGTATATATAGATGTAAGATCTCATTGTAGATCATCATGGTTATGGAAAGAGGGATGTAATGTTTGAATAATGTAATATCATTCAGGCAGAGGATTTGGTCGATCATTGGACATCAAATTGGGTTTATGTAAGAGGATTTAGTCCTCCAATATTGAGCGTATCCGGAACTGTACTCAGGCATAGGAGATGCTATCATTTGCAGTTCAACACTTCTCCAGATTGTAGTCTGGATTTCTATGTAGTCAGTGAGGCTCCTTTTGTGATGAGTAGTGTGCTCTAGGTTGTTGGCCTTTTTGCAAGTGCAGGCCCTCAATTGTAATTCACATACTCACTGTGAAGTATTATTTGACTGTGGGTAGGCTTCCCACCATGGTTTTTCCCTTTACCGGGTTTTCCATGTATAAATCTTGGTGTCATGTGGATGGTATTTATTCTATGATTATTGTTTATGCTTAATTGGTTTAATTGCTATTCTGGTATTAATGTTTTGGGTTTCAGTATTAAAGGTTTAATTGCTAATGGTTTGGGTAATCTGTGGTAGTTGATTCACCCTCCCCCCCCTCTTAATTGTCTTTCAGTTATTTGAATTGTCTAACAATTAGTATCAGAGCTTTACTCCTCTCTCCAAAAATCTTAACCGCTTGAGGAAGACCCTATGGTGATTAACAACTCGATTTCATCCAGTTCATCTGGAGCTATCTTTCAGAGAGATATTCCTAGGCTTGATGGAACAAATTACACAGTATGGAAGATTGGGATGGAGATTCATCTGAGATTGGCAAGGAGATTTGGCAGATCACACCGAATGGTGTCACACCTTATAATCTAGCATCTGGCAATCCTCCTCCAGCAAACTTGGATAAGGAGCTTGAGAATGATTGTAGAGAAAGAGAATCCCTCTTGTGTGCACTTTCTGATCAACAAATAATGGGATTAACTGACAAATCATCTGGAAAGGCTATATGGAATAAGTTGGAGACTCTTAATGAAGGTGACCCTACAGTGAAGATTGCTAAACTTGATGGTTACCGGGTGAGCTATGAAAACTGAAGATGGAAGAAGATGAAAGGATTACTGCATTCATGGAAAGGGTAAATGAGATTATTATGGGAATTCAATGTTGTGGTGGAACTCTAAGTGAAGATGAAATTGTTTCTAAAGTCCTGAAAGCCCTACCACCGGCTTAAAAAATGAAGGTTACTACTATTAATGAGTTGATAACAATGGCTAATATATCTATCAACAGAGATACATTGGTTGGGAAACTATCTGCTTTTGAGCTTTAAAAATTTGGACCTTTTGGAGCTATGAAGACTGAACCTACTTTTCATGCATCTACATCTATAACTGGTAAGCAAGATTGGAAAGCTTTATATGCAAAGGAACTGGAAGATATGAAGAGAGAATATGATGAGTTTGAGAAACTTGGAGCACTATTTGCTAGAAGAGTACCTAGAGGACCGGTAGGAAGTAAGTATGAAGGAAAAGCACCTTTTAAATGTTTTTCATGTAATAAGATTGGTCATTTTGCATCTAGATGTCCTAAAAGGAATTCAAGATTTGAAAAAAGAGTTAGAAGATCATTTAAGCCTAGCCTTGGATATCTGAAAAAGTATAAGTATAGGAAAAACAAAGACAAATCATGGTACACAGAGGATGAGGAAGGCATTATTGATTCTGATGATGAACCAAAAAAAGAATCTGCTAGTGGTTCCGGCAATGAGAAGGAATGGGTGTTCTTGGCTATCAAGTAAGATGATCCAGCACTGAAAGATAATATACCTGAAGAGAAGGCACTTGCTGCTAAAATTGAAGACAAGGATGAATGGGTAATTGATAGTGGTTTGTTCACATCATATGACTGGAGATAAAAGGAAGTTTCTATCGTTGCAAGAATTTGATGGCGGTCTGGTTATATTTGGAGATGACAAAGCATGTATGATCAAAGGAAAAAGAACTATATCATTGGATGGTAAGAACAATACTGACAATGTTTATTATGTTGAAGGTTTAAGGCATAATATTTTGAGTGTAGGACAATTAGTGGATAAGGGATTTCAATTGCAGTTCAAGGATGGAAAATACAAAATCATTAACAAATCTAGTTTGGAGATTGCAACCAGTACATAGACTAAAAGTAATATATTTCATTTGAGTTCCAGTGAGAAGGCATGTTTGATTACACAGATTGATGAGAGTTGGCTATGGCATAAATGGTTGTCATGTGAATTTTGATTGCACTGTAAAGATCAGTTCAACTAAGGCAGTTAGGGATATATCCAAGATTATGAAGCCCTATAATCCGGTATGTAAAGAATGTCAAATGGGTAAACAAGTCAGAAACTCTTTTAGGAGTATACAAGATAAATCTAATGATGTTCTTGATTTTATTCATACTGATTTGTGTGACCCTACTAGAGTTAAATTTTTTCAAGGTGATAAATATTTCATGCTAATCATCGATGATTATTCTAGAATGATGTAGGGTTACTTTTCTAAAAGAAAAACCTGAGGCATTTGAAAAGTTTAAAATTTTTAAGGTTAAAGTGGAAACTGAGACATGATTGAAGATTAAATGTTTGAGGTCAGATCATGGTGGAGAATTCACATCTGGTGAGTTTAATAATTTTTGTGAGAAGCATGGTATAAGGAGACAATTTTCTGCTCCTAGGACACCTCAGCAGAATGGAGATGTGGAAAGGAAGAACAAAACTATCTTGGATGTTGCTAGAACAATGATGATGGAAGCTAGTCTACCTCATATCTACTGGAGAGAAGAAATGAGCACAATGGTTTATACATCAACATAGTACATATCAAAGGAGAAATAGGTAAGACACCTTATGAATTATGGTTTGGCAATACACCCACAGTCAAGTATTTCAAAATATTTGGTAGTAAATGTTATATCAAGAAAGATGATAACATTAATAAATTTGATCCTAGATGTGATAAAGGCATATTTATTGGTTATTCTAATGAAAGCAAGGCATATAGATGTTATAACAAGAGATTGTAGAGAATTGTGGAGAGTACTAATGTCAAAGTAGATGAGTTGAACATAAGTCAAATTAGAGTTTATGAGAAGGAACCGACAATGGAAATGATTATATCTGAACCGGTAGCACCTTTATCAGAATAGAGTGTTGAACCAATTACTCTAGAAGTATCAAAAAATTCTACAGTAACTAAAGATCAGAGAAGAGAACCAGAGAGTCAGAGGAATCCTAGGTATGTGAGATTGAATCATTCAGAAGATCAGATCATTGGGGATAAGAACAATGGAGTAATGACAAGAAGAAGACTGGCAACTAATGAGGTATGTTTAATTTCACAAATTGAACCGGTATTAGTAATTAAGGCATGTAAAGATGAATATTGGTTGAAAGCTATGGAAGAAGAATTGGATTAGATTGAGAAAAATAAGACATGGACTTTGGTTCCCCGTCCTCCTAAAAATAAGAATGTTATTGGAACTAAATGGGTTTTTAGGAATAAATTGAATGAGGATGGTCAAGTTATAAGGAATAAGGCTAGATTAGTTTGTAAAGGATATTCTCAGAAGGAAGGAATTGATTATGAAGAGACTTTTGCACTAGTAGCTATGATTGAAGCTATAAGATTATTTCTTGCCTATGCTGCTTATAAAAAATACAAAGTTTATCAGATGGATGTTAAGTGTGCATTTTTTAATGGGGATCTTGATGAGGAAGTTTATGTTGAGAAACCTGATGGTTTTTCACTATCAGATGATACAAACATGGTTTGTAGGTTAAGGGAAGCTTTATATGGATTGAAACAAGCACCTAGAGCTTGGTATGCAAGGTTGGATAAATATCTTTTGAAGATTGGTTTTACTAAGGGTAGTGCTAATAGTAATTTATATTATAAGGTCACTAATGATGATGTACTGATTATTGAAGTATTTGTTGATGACATCATTTTTGGAGGTGAAGATAAGTTATGCATAGAATTTTCTAAGAGTCAAACTAAGTATGCTAAGGAATTGTTGAAGAAATTTGGTATGAGAGATTCTAAACCGGTAAGTACTCCTATGGTTACAAGTGAGAAATTGACAAGAAAAGATGTTTCTACACTGGTAAATCCTACAAGATACAAATCTATGATTGGAGGTCTCCTTTATTTGACTTAGACTAGGCCTAACATAATGAATTTTGTTTGCATTATTTCAAGATTTTAGAGTGATCCTAGAGAGAATCATGAGAGTATGGTGAAAAGGATTTTTAGATACTTGCAAGGTACATCAAAATATGGTTTGTGGTACCCTAAGGATGATAAGTTTACTTTATGTGCATATATAGATGTTGATTGGGCTAGAGATGTTGATGACTGGAAAAGTACTTCCGGTGGAGCTTTCTTTCTTGGAAAGAAGTTGGTTTCATGGATCAGCAAGAAATAGTCATGTACTTATTTATCTACTTCTAAAGCTAAGTATGTTGTTGCTGCTACTAACTGTACACAAGTTTTATGGATGAAGAAAATGTTGAAGGATATAAAGGTGGATTGTAATGCACCAGTAGTTATTCACTTTGATAACTCTACTGCTATTGATATATCAAAGAATCTGGTATTTCATTCTATGACAAAGCACATATCTATTAAGTACAACTTTTTGAAGGAAAAGGAGGAAGCAAATGAAGTTAGACTGGTTTATGTGAACACTAAAGAACAGATTGCAGATATCTTCACTAAACCTTTGCCTAAGGAATCATTTGAGTACTTGAGAGATAGATTGGGATTTTTTGCCTCTCCGATAGAGACTTGATTGATGCAGTTTGGCATCAGTCCGATATGCATTATCAAAGATACTTTTTCATTCCGGCACTGATGTGGGGATGCTACTGCTTAGGGGGAGTAGTCAACTTTGTGATTCGGTGGTTTATGTTTTTGCTTTGATATTTTTGTCAAATTTCTAGCATTGATGTCAAAGGGCGAGAGATATTTATGTGAAAAAGAAAAAGAAAGGGGGAGAGATATTGATGAGAAAAAGAAAGGGGGGGAGATATTTGTATAATTTAAAGCTTTACAGAGATATTATCCATAGGGGGAGTTTGGTCTTTGATTCAGAATTTCACTGCTATATCTTGAGAGGGAGATTGTTGGTTGTCTTCCGTTGGGGGAGACTTGTTTGGCATTTCTTGGTACTTAGATGTTTTTCACATCTAGTGTTGCCATCAATTCCAAAGGGGGAGATTGTTGGCTATTTGGTTGAATTTATTATGTGTTGCAGTGATGTTTTGTCATTGATGCCAACACTAGTTGTTTGGATGATTTACCGGCACCCTTCTGGTCCTGGTAGGTTGAGTGGTTTTTGGATTGGTTTGGATCCGACATGATCTGGTAGGCTTCGGCATGATTTGGTTATGGAATTGGATTATTCATGATACTCATGTTCATATTCAGTAAGTTGGTTTCAGTCTGGTGATCGAATGCTATCCTGTTTGCTTGGAAGCTTAGCTTCTGGTTCTAGCGAGGGTTTCACTAGCAGAGCTTTTGATGGAGATCTTTGATGAATTGCATTAGTGGTGTTGGTGCAGTTTCTGGTGGAGTTGCAAGATGTTGATGGTGATCATGCTCGAGACTTGGCAGATGGAGATCATTGCTTTAGCGTATGGACCTATATTGGGTCCTGGTTGATCTAGGTTATGGACTGACTTTAATGTAATGTGTGGATTGGACCTCTCGATGTGTTTCTGGAATGTCTTATGTGCTAAATATTATTTGTTTGGCCGAAGGCCAACATGTTTTGTAATTATGTAATTGGTTTATTATCTGGTGGCCGACCTGATTGTTTATGGTTGAAGGTTTGTATATATAGATGTAATATCTCATTGTAGATCATCATGGTTATGGAAATAGGGATGTAATGTGCGAATAATGTAATATCATTTAGGAAGAGGATTTGGTCGATCATTGGAGATCAAATTGGGTTTATGTAAGAGGATTTATTCCTTTGATATTGAGATTAACCAGAACTATACTCAGGCATAGGAGATGCTATCTTTTGCAGTTCAATACTTCCCTGGATTGTAGTCTGGATTTCTATGTAGTCAGTGAGGCTCCTTTTGTGATGAGTAGTGCGCTCTAGGTTGTTGGCCTTCCTGCAAGTGTGGGCCCCTCAATTGTAATTCACATACTTACTGCAAAAGTATTATCTGACTATGGGTAGGCTTCCCACCATGGTTTTTCCCTTAACTGGGTTTTCCACGCATAAATCTTGGTGTCATGTGGATGGTATTTATTCTGTGATTATTGTTTATGCTTAATTGGTTTAACTGCTATTCTGGTATTAATATTTTGGGTTTTGGTATTAAAGTTTTAATTTCTAATGGTTCTGGTAATTGGTGACAATTGATTCACCCCCCCCCCCCCCCCTCTCGGTTGTCTTGTGGTTATTTGAACTGTCTAACAATCTCTACATTAGATTTAGTATGGGATGATGGCCCTTATATTAACATGGTCACTATCACTCTAATCTCACCTCCTAACTAGAAGAAAAAAGTATCTAATATATCATTCACCCTTCTAGATGCCTCATATTGTGGACATCCTCAGCTCCAATGGTCTTGCAGCTTTTTGATAGCTCTATTGTTCAGCCTGAAGGGATGGTTGAAGACATTGTTGTCACATTAGATTCTTGGGAATATCTGGTTGATTTTATAATCCTCTCTCCTAAGGCCACATTAGATGGATATCCAATTATTTTGAGAAGTCCTTGGCCGACAACAATTGATGCATATATAGGTTGCAGATCAGGAGATATGACAATTTCAGATGGTATTACTACCAAAACACTTGTACTCTATTCTCCAGCACAACCACAACTTGATCAAGAGTGAGTAGTATGGCCAGACATAGGAGAAGAAGTAAAGGAAATTAATTCCATTCAACAACTAATTATGTTAGCAAGGGAACCATTCATACAAATTCAAGAGGATGATACAATACTCTCTAACATAATAAGAAATCATTATCGAGCAGCTCAACAGTCATTGGGTATACCAGTAAGTCCTTTGAATACTCTTCTTCTATCTGTAGGCTCTTTAGATTCTCCTGCAGCCACAGATATGTTTCACACATTGCTACCAAAGGAGATTCAAACCTCTTGTTTGTTTGAAATATCTAATATCGAGTCAGTAATTCAAATAGAAGTTGCTGCAGGAAGAAATCTGAATATCAATAGTCAATTAGCAGCAGAGCAAAGATTGTCATTAACAGAATTTCTCAAATCCCAACAACAAGATTTCACATGGGATTATCATGACATGAAGGGATTAAATCCTACATTATGTACCCATATGATTTATATCAGAGAATATTGTAAACTAGTTAGATAGCCTCAATGAAAGATTAATCCCGCTTTAAGGGAAATAGTTAAAGAGGAACTACAAAAGTTGCTTCATGTAGGATTCATCTACCCTATTGCAGACAACCAATGGGTTTCTCCTCTAGTTATAGTTCCAAAGAAAGGAGGGAAATGGAGAGTTTGTGTGGACTATAGGGAGCTCAATACTGCTACCAAAAAGGATCACTTCCCACTTCCATTTATAGATCAAGTGTTAGACTCTCTAGCAGGTAAGGAATACTTTTTATTTTTGGATGGGTTTAGTGGTTATAATAAGATCAAAATAGCTTCGAGAGATCAAGAAAAGACCACCTATACCTGCCCTCGGGGCACATATGCCTATTCAATCCTTCCTTTTGGTTTATGTAATGCTCTTGCAACCTTCCAAAGGGTTGTCTTGTGTATATTTTCAAACATATCCCATGATTGTATGGAAATTTACATGGATGACTTTACTACTTATGGGACTACATTTAAGGAGGCATCACAAAATCTAACCAAAGTGTTGTAGGTGTGAATATCACAATTTATCCCTAAATAGTGATTTTTTTTTTGTGATGATGCAAGAAGGAATAGTGTTGGGGCATCAAATTTCTCACACGGGTATTCAAATAGATCCAACTAAAATTGAAGTAATAATTTCTCTTCCTACCTATGTCAAACAAAAAGATGTAAGAAGTTTCCTGGGCCATGCAAGGTACTATAGGAGATTTATTAAGGACTTTAGTCATATAGTAGTGCCATTATATTCTTTATTGACAAAGGAAGCTGAGTTTGAATAGATAGTTGCATGTGAAAAATCATTTTCTAAACTAAAAGAAGCCTTAACCCAAGCCCCTGTACTTAAAGGACCTGATTGGTCAATTCATTTACACATTCACACAAATGCATCCGATTTCACAATAGGAGCATTTTTGGGGCAGAAACAAGGAGTTTTTAAAAATACAATTTATTACATCAGTAAAAATTTGCAAGAACCAAAATTGAATTATATTGTTCTTGAAAAGGAAATATTAGCTGTCATCTATGCCCTAAATAAGTTCAAACACTATATAACTAGATATCAAATCTTTGTGCATACTGATCATGTAGCCATCAAGTACCTCATGAACAAAAGCTCCACTATAGGTAGATTAGCAAGATGGTTGTTCTTAATGTAAGAATTTGATATTACTATTATAGACAAACTAGGGAAAGCAAATGTAGTGGCAAATTTTCTATCAAGGATTCAAATACCAGACAATAATGAGGTCATTAATGATTCTTTTCCAGGTAAGAATTTGTTTTCCATCATTTTAAATAGTCCATGGTATGCTAACATAGCCAACTACCTAGCAGCTAACAAGACACCCCCACATTTCTCACCCAAAAAAAAGAGACTGCTAGTAGAAAAGAGTTTCAACTTCTCATGGATAACAGATTGCTTATTTTATACATGGCCAGATTAAGCTATGAGGTGCCATGTAAGGGAAGATGAGACATATGATATACTTCATGCCTGTCATGATGAGCCTTGTGGAGGCCACTTTGAAGCCAAAAGAATAGCTCTTGAGATATTAACTACAGGGTACTATTGGCCAACCTTGCACAAGGATGCAGTTAAATACACCAGGAAATGTGACAGATGTCAAAGAATGGGAAGACCAACTCAGTTTGATGAAATGCCTCTACACCCTCAGGTGGTTGTTAAACCATTTGATAAATGGGGCCTAGACTTTGTTGGGCCAATCAATCCACCATCAAATGGTCGCTCCTACATTCTTGTTTGTACCGAATATGTTACTAAATGGGTTGAAGTCAAATCCTTCAAGCATGCCAAAGATAATTAGGTAGCAGAATTTTTATATGAAGAAATATTCACTTAGTATGGAGTTCCTAGAGAAATAGTAATAGATCAAGGGGCACAATTCACTTCCACTTTGATCACAGCCTTGGTTAATGAATACAATGTCAGGCATAGTAAATCCACTCCTTATCATCCACAGGCTAATGGACAAGTAGAGATCACTAACAGGGAGCTTGAATCAATATTGACCAAAATAGTAGCACTCAACAGGAAAGATTGGTCTAGCAAATTATTTGAAGTTGTATGGACTTAAAGAACCACCTAGAAAACTACAACAAGGTTTACACCATTTAAGCCCCTCATTGCAAACACTAGAAGAATTCTACCGTGCTTATCAGACATCTCCTACAACAATAAAAAATCTACTTTGTGAACTTTATGTACATAACTATGTTGTTCCTAATGATGTCGATTGGAACCCTGCTTTATAGTTAGTTCTAATAGTATTTTATATCAATTTTTGATGAGATAAACACAATATATTTTCGTTTGTTTTTTAATAATCATGAAACATACATCATCCTTACCTATTATATTCAAGCGTATAAAGCAGGACTACATATCCCCATAATTTTCAAGTTGGTGATAAGGTGTGGTTGCATATTCAGAAAGAGAGATTTCAAGGTGCCAACAAGAATCTCCACCCTTTGCATTATGGCCCATATATAATCATCAAGCAAATTGGTGATAATGCATTTAAGTTCAATTTACCTCCATTTTTGGGTCTTCATCCAGTATTCAATGTAGAATTGTTGAAACCGTATTTTCCTCCACTATTGGATGTTGCTCATGTTGCAAAAATAATTAATATTACAAAACTGAATCCAGAAGCAACTACTCCAGTACAATGTGATCAACTTATGGACACCATGGTGAAAAACTTGAAACAACAACAAATTTATTTGTACAAAGTGGTTCAAGCAAGCCAGTTTCCTTAGCAGGGTAAATGGCTTACTCGAGATCAGATTCAACCTCATTTTCCTCATCTTCTGTATACTGTGGATACAATGGGGCCCATTTATTTTCAAGAGGGGAGGAATGATCAGGAAATGATTTTAAAAATATCAAATTTGGAGTCATTTTGTTGTCATTGAAATAGCTATACCGATAAGGTGCCTCTATTGTAAAAAATGTCAAGTTTGTCATCGGGATAGTTTTCTCTATAGGGTATGGAAAATGTTGCTTATCTGACTGTTGATGGCTATGTTGATAGATGTCCAAAATGTCAAGTTTGTCATTGGGATAGTTTTCTCTATCAGGTTTGCATAAAGTGGTTACACCACCTATGTGAGCTACTCGGATGGGTGACTGGGACCTCGAGTCAGGATTTCTATTCCGACGTTAGTGTCCCGCAGTGGGTTGTCTTTCTAGGATTGTAGTTTCAATTTTTGTGTCTACTTTAATTTTTTAGGATTTGGGAGTCGAACAGTCATGCATCCCAAAGGTTTGTTGTGACCGTGGGAAGTTCAAAATTTTGTATAAACTTGATTTTTGGGATGAAATGAATTACTTTTTAGCTTGCAACAATTCTGAATCAGTTACATTCTTGTAAACAAAATTGACAACACCATAGGTTCACACCAGGTATTGTAGTCCGAAGCCATAATTAAGATCAAAATCTCTCATGGAGTACAATATGAAGATATCCACCCTAGAAGAAGCTCAATGGGGCATACAACTTTTTGGAGATATGATACCATTATCGAATTTCTGGGAAGTGCGATAGCTTATTAGGATTCAAGGTTTTTGGTTGACCTCTAATAGATTTTATTTTTATTTGTTCTAATTTTTTTAAAAACTGAACACTTATTTAGGGTGAGTGGAAATGGGGGACCAAAAAGGTGTCTTAAGAGGACACTTTTTTTTTTAAATAAAAAAAGATTGACCTTGGATGAAAAATTAAAGATATTTATACTCAAAATTTGAGAGATGCAATAAGAACAAGATTTTTAGTGCTCTGAATCTACTTTCTAAAGTGCTATTAAAAAAAAAAAAGATTGGTGGAGATTAAGCGGTTTAAAAAGGGGCAACACACAAACTAGTCCCGTGTTTGTTAAAAAACATAACATAGTGCCTAGTGTGTGGCACCCAAAACTTTAATAATTTATTTAGTATTTAAAAATTGCTTTGGTGAGAAATTAATTAACAAAATTTAGTTTATGCTCAAATTTTCTACTAATTTTTTTAATGAATATATGATTTTTTTAGTAATTTTCAAAGTGGAAAATCCCTGAAAAATATAAAAATGAACATGTAGACCCCTAATTTTATTTAAAAATAATTGAAATTCCTTTTTGTTTATTGTTTTAAAATACTAGTTTCGGAAACAATTTTTTTTTTTTAATTTCAATGAACGAGTAAAAAATGAGACTAAAATTATTATACATAGGTCTTTTAAAAAAAGAAAGAGTCACTAAAAAAAAAAATTAAAGATCAAAACCTTAACATAATTTAAACATATAAAAAAAATCGGGGTTAGAAATCTAAGAAAGAGCTCAATGTTACTTTGTCAGTTTTTTGACTTGACATTGAAACACATGGAAAATTGATAGAGACCATGCTTGAGATTGTATCAATATTTTGAGAATTAAAAAAAAATGTGTTTGAATGTTGAAATGTTTGGCTAATCCTTTGGGTTGGATGGCCAAAGAAAATCCAACCCTAAGGGTTGGAAATTCAAGAGGAAGACAATAATGTTAAAATATTATAATATGCATTAATTTTGGCATTAGTCTTGGCATAATGGAAACATATTATAACACACTAGTATTTTTGTTCAAAAGAAACATAATATAATTGAATGTTCATGTAAGAAACCTTCTTATTTATAAAGTTATAAGTTATGTTTCATGCATTTGAGTTCAATTGGCACAAGGATGATGGTATGTTTTTTTATTATGTCACTCTTCAAGATTTTGGTTGATCTTCTTCCTAAATAAAATAAGATTATTATGATTAGACCCTGCACAACCTCTACTTGATGTTATCTCATTTGGATTGATATTGTCATCCTATGAGTAAAGCAAGAACCTTGAGCTCCATTTGAGCCTTAGTGATGAATGACTCAATATTTGAGTCAGTTAATATGTGCATGCACTCTCTTGGAAATGCATCATTATTAAAAAGAAATGTAAAAGTATTGATCCTTTGATTTATTGGTTGAGTGCATAAATGAATAAATAGATACTCCTCTCAACTGAAGTTGATTGCCACTCTATTAGATATTGATCTTCCCTTTATCTATTTACTCCATTATGGAGTAGGGTCCATCCATATAATAGTTCTTATTGGCCTTATTTGAAAGTATCTCCCCTAACATTATATTATAGACAAAAGGTATTTAACCTCCGACCCCTTACGATTGTTTAGTTTATCTTAGCATAGCTATAGAAAGGAGGGAGAATATAGGGTAGGGATTTTTTTTGTAATGGGGAAGTCAAATCGAGATTATCCTAACAATATTCCCATAGTTCCCTAATTCCTTTATAGATAGTGACCTGGATGTCAAAATTACATCCATTTTCTATAACGTCTCCTTCATCAATTAATTCCAAGATTGATTGGCCCCCCTCTCTATAGTATGGTGCGCCTCGATAATGTGTCTAGAAGGAAGAGTAGGGATGGGTTTAACTTTGAGGTGAAATCTAAGAGTTTGCATCTTGGTTGATGATGGGTTTGTATGGGTTGGGGGTTGGGTCTATGAGAAGAAGTGAGTTAATTCCTATTTACCCCTTTTCTTATTATAGTGAAGGTTCTGGGTGTGTTGGTTTTTTTTGTTGTTGTGAACCAGTGTAGCATGGAGGTAGTGATTTATACTTGTAGTCAACAATAAACTATATTAGTAATCAAAAGGATCAATTTTCATCCCACTTAAATCCCTTGTTATGACCCCCTCTAGGAGAGATGATGATAGCTAATAAGGGATATATATCTTTGATTCTACTATAGATGATAGGAAAGAGAGACTAAAGGAAATAAAGTGGTTACCTAAGCATTGGAAGGTAGAATTAAATCATTATGTATCTCTAGGATGTTAGCACTAAGCATGTAGATGCACTGGCTTTTTAGGTGCTCTAGACATTACATATTAAGATATTGGGGTGATTGATAGTGTTTGGTTTCCAAGATTATCATTAGTGATTATGCTGGTGAGTGGAATCTATAGTCTATACTTGGCATCTATAATGGGAATAAAAAAATAGCGAGAATAGAAAAACAAGTTTATGAACAAATAAATGTAGAAGTATTGGTTGAGGTATAGGTGAGTTATCACTTTGAAGCTAGCCCTACCTCTCTCTTGTTTGGTTTAAAGGGAAAAAGCTTGCCTCACCAACTCCAACCACACCAATCTAATATTCTAGAGATAGGGGTAATGTTCACCAACATGACACTCTCACCATAGATTAGGCACATGGATAAAGAACTTTCAATCCTAAGCACATGAACTTTGGATTTGTGAAAGTAGATTGTACTATATTTTTATGTTAGATAGAATGTATACAAGTTGTACCTTTAGGCCATACAAAAACAAAGTAGTATAAGCACTTATATGTGCAAGGCCTAACTCTTTAATCCTTTTTTCCTTGATATAGCCTCCATATTGCATTCATTGAGAGAAAAAAATGAAGATGAAACCACATTTTGCCCCGACTTGAGAGGCCCAACACTAACAAATCAAGATTTAAAGTTAGAATGATCAAATTCAAACATTCCAAAATAAATGAACCATAGAAAATCTTTACTCATAAAAGATGAACTCAGTTGATGGAATGGCAACGTACTAATCCTCGACTAGATAGTAGAGGGTTTGGAGTAACTAGGCTCATGTCACATATATAGTCTAGAAAATGCCTTTTACCATCAACTAATTCTAAGCTATTAGATCATTTATTGTAGTTTAGTAAGCATACGGCCATCAAACTAAGTCCATGTTCGTGATACTTATGAAGAAAATGAGTCATTCACTCTCTCTTCTCTCCAAGTTTAATTTTGTCGTGTAAAGCATGAAACTTGAAACTTGAAACATGTTTATAAATTGAACAAAGTAGTGACGGTTGTCGTGGATTTAAAATAGGAAAATTATTTGCTAAACAAATAAAGGCGTTGACATCATCGTCGGCTTAGATAATGTTCATCGACGGTTCAAAACCTTCTCGATTAGGATAAATAGTGGTTTAGCTAAGAGTTAACATTTTAATACCACTTATTCATCAGTATAAATTAAACCAGACAAAGATTTGTGTTCATTTTCCTTGGTTATTAAAGATTTGTCTAATTAAAAAGAAAACTATGAATTTGAAATTTAATATGAAAAGGTTTTTTTTTACATGTAAGAATCTGAATAGCAATGATACTATCTATTTTATTTCGAGAGTTGCATCATATATTACAATTAATTCTACTATTTTTTCATTGGAATATTTATATGTAGGATATAGATCTTTCAATAACGTGGAGGTGACGAGCATTGGAGGTTATAAGCACATAATTAGATAGGAAGGTTATCCAAGATTTTTAAATTCTAGTAAAGTTTTTAGTTTGTGGTTCCAATAGTATCTTAAATCAAATTTTGTTTAGATAACATGAGGTCTTTTGGGTGAGCTATCTTCCAATGTTTTTTATAGCTTGTAGAAGATTGATCAATTAGAGAATGTTAATAGGAGACAATTTATATGGTTGGCTAGAACTTACAAGAATATTTTATAATATGACATGATTTATCTAAAGGATATTATTTTCTAGATTATGAAAATATAATTGTAAAATATAAAACTAACATTAAATTTCTTTGTAGTTAAGTTCATAAACATATTTAAAGATTACCATAGACTATGGTAAATATAATGTCTCGTATTGATTATTTGAGGTAGTTCCTCATTAGAAGCATGTATTAGGGTTACTTAATAGATATCTATTATTGCTAGATAAGCGGTAACTTAAGGAGGCAATAATCATTCAAAGATACTTAATTTGAACATGTATGTGAGTTGTGCACAGTCATGTGGATTTTGCATCTACTTTCTAGAATTGGAGGTGCTTGTAAAGCTTCTAAGATTAAATTGTGAAATTGTGGAAATGTTTTAAGATCTAATTGTATTTCAAAATTATAAGGCTTCAAAGTTTGAATCCATAGTAGTATGTCTTGATATAATTGTTGTTGATCAATATGGTTTATTTATATCTACTTTTTATGGATGGAAGAAATGGTGATCCAATGATTTGGAATCCAATCATAAGGTGTTTAAAGATAAGGTGAGCTCCTATAACCCACAGTTGAAGCTAGGATGCCACACTCTTGTTCAACAACTTGAAACAAAGTTTTAACTAGAGGATGATCAAGACATACAAACAAACCTCAAGAAACAATTGATAATGATTTTACTTTTTATCCTTTTAGAGTTATTGTATATTAATTAGTTTGCCTTTTTAGTAATTTTTTTGTACAAATGGTTTTGGTGTGAAAGAGCTATGCATGTTTAGATATTTCTTTAATTAACACCTTCATCCATAATTATATTAAAGTGAATCCAAAACCATACCATTTTTGTTCTTATGAAAGCATTTAAATTACATAGATAACAACATCTTTGTTCTTTTGTACAAGTGTATTATGCCATGATGAATAAACATACATCTAAATCAAAATTCGACCTTCAACTAACGAGTGACAACAAAGAAATTTTGTACATGTCAAAATTAGCTTGTTGTTGATGCTGGTCCAATCCCACATCAAAAAATTTAAATCCTTAAAAATGACATGATCAAGAGACATTTCATCATTCTCATCAATTAAAGTCAAGTATATGAAACATAACAATTTTCTAGCATGAACAGTCAAATTGTGGTGAACATACATGTCTCTTCAATCCCTTGCCTGGTAACGATACTATTGAATATGAGGTTACTGCACACAAATATTCTTATATCCACAACATTCCATCAACGGTGTCCTGCCTACCTTTCTTCTTCTACATAACCAATAAGTATTACAGAATAATACATGAGTAGTCGAATGAGAAGAAACTTCCTCAATTGGGTGTGGAGCTGCATTGATTACACAATCCACAAAGGGAATAACACACTCTTAATATCATTGTAGAGAATACAACATAGAGATCTAACAGTAAAAAATTTAAAAATCATGAAATTTTTTTAAAAATTCAAAATTTTTTGATTTATCTTCTGAGGGGGCATCTTCACATCTATCATTATCAGTTAATGTTTGGGGTATCATATCTAACCAAATCAGTAGAAGCGAGCAATTTTTCTTTGAAACGACATGCTATCACGCATCGCTTCAAAGAGAGGAAAAAAGTATACACTAAAAGTTGGTCTGGAAAATTGAATTAATTAAATACAAAAATATTTAATTAATGACCTTTATTCTTCTACTATATAAATGAATTAAATAATTTTTTATATGGTTCATTTTATTGATTCATCCCACCAAAATCAATTTCTTCTATTTCCTAATTAAATAAATGAATTTGGTTAATTTGTGTATTTAATTATTGTTTCCCCATTAAATTTGAATTTAAAATTCAAATTTAAGCACATGTGTCCTAACTCCTAACCACTTCCTAACCTAACCTTCTTCTAACCAACCCCTAGTCTAATCATAGGTTAACTAATCCTATCCTCTCCAACCTCTTATCCTAACCATTTTTGGAGTGTCCACCCTCTCTTGGAGACACGTGACACTTATGCCACATGTCTCTCATCTCCATGCTACTTGCCCCTTTGTTGGCATATGGTTGGATATTATTTTCCACTTGCCTCCATAGGAATGACAAGTGCCCATTTCCTCAGCCTCCTTCCAAATTCTTCAATCTCAATTGTCGATTTACCGAGACCGAATCTGCATCGTTGATTCTTTGCACCTCACCTCTAGTCATGAAAATCCTATAAATACCCCCTCTTTTGGCTATGAGAGGACCTTAGCATCATTATCAACATTCTCTCAGTATTCTATCTATATTTTTAGCAATCATATTTATCATAGCATTAGAATAGCATAGCATCATTGTAATAATGGCTTTCATGATAGTTTAATCATCATAATGTAGATTTGCATAGAAATAGATTATCTTGTGCATCTTAGCTTGCATATCAGTTTCCATTTCTTGGGTTGTCACTTTATCAAAGATCATGCATCTGAGAGCCACCAAATGAATCGATAAAGTCCTCAAGATGAGGGAGCAATGAGACGACATTGGGGAGTGTTTTAAATGCTTTATTTTATTTCCTTAATTTAATGTTTCATTATGTGTGATTTTAAATTCTTTTTATGGATTAATAACAATAGTTTTGCACACATAAATTTTGGTGCCCACTGTGGGGCATAGCCCCAAAGTTTTTAACAAATTTTATTGCAGGAATGTTTCTTGACAAGTTCTCATGGATTTGTAGAATAGTGTTGTTGACACATATATTAGCTCTCCTAGAATACAGATTGGTGGTCTCGATCACCGTTTCAATGTTTTCATCAACCAAAAAAAAGGATTTGGCTCTTGACTCTCATTTTCTCTATTTTGGCTCTCTTGGTTTCTGAAATAGCATTCTTGGTTTTTGAGATAGCATTTCTGGTTTCTGAAATAGCTCTTCTAGTTTATGAAATAGCATTTCTAGTTGATTAGACAAGATTTTTGGTTAATGAAACAATGTTTCTAATTTATAAGATAGCATTTTTGGTCAATGAAACAACATTTTTAGTTTATGAAATACCGTTTCTAGATTTTGAAATAGCATTTTTGGCTAAAAGGGTAGCATTTTTGGTTTCCAAAACAACGTTTTAGGTAGTTCATTTAGCAATTTGATGTTCGGTTCTGCACTTTTCTGTTCTATTTTTAAACTGTTATTTTGCATAATCTGACTAGTTGTTTTCTATTTTGCAAGCACCTAATTCACTGTGCAAGACCCAAGTTAAAAAAATCTTCATCACCAAAGAGAAAATTACAAACTACTAACATTTTGGTGTAACTGTGGGATATTGCATTACTTGTTTTCATTATTATCTGCACCTAGACTAATTAGGAAGAAAAATAAACACCATGTCTTGTGTATCTTCAATTATAGGTGAGTATGTTCTCACCTTCATGAGGTGATAAAAAATCTAGACTCATCACTTTTCTTTTTAGTAGTGCAATAATCCTTAGCAGGCCTGCCCTCCTGAGTAGCCCATAAGGTTGGGTGAGAGGGGAATGACCCAAGTTGGAATGGCTAAAGCCAAGCTCATCTAACCCACTATAAAATAAATGTGATTTTAATGAAAATAAGAATCAATGACAATGTTGAGAATAGCTCTCCTTCGTACCTTCGGGTATATAAAACCTTGGTTCTCATGGCTGGGAGACCAATTAATTGAGTTTATACCCCAACGCGCTGAATAGATACCCTTACTAGTTCCTTGTTAGTTAGAAGCCAACCTTTTTAGCCTTGGTGTGATAATTTCAGTGCAATGGGATAGAATATTTTCCCCCCAAGACACTCATCATTTGGCTCCTTTGAGGAGAGGTAGAAATCCTTAGCTTTGCATAGGCTACTTGTAGCCTTCCAGGGAGAGGGGGATTAGGTAATCCTTCTAGTCTTGGAGGCCCCTATCTGCCATCTCTCGACAACAAAAAAAGTGGACACCCCATTTAGGGTGTTTACACTTTCATCACGAAGATTCCTAGCTGTGGGCTAAGTTATCACATTGCCACCAATTCCTTAGGATAAATCTACTTGAAGTGTCTTCTTTGTGTAAAGCCTGTGCAAATTTGGGCTTTTTGTGAGCCTTTAGAAGATACAGACAAGACAACTATTTGAAATTTTTTCTTCTATTTTTTTAGACAATAAATTCGATACATATCATCCATTGGTAGCACGAAAAATTCAAACAAACATCAAACTGTCAAAATAACATAGTTCATAGCAGATTGGCACTCTCGATTCAAACATTAGCTCTCTTAGTTCAAGCAGTAGTGCTCTCAAATCACAGAGTAGAGTTCTCAATTCACATAATAGAGTTCTCAGTTCATAGAGTAGAGTTCTTACTCTAAACAATAGATTTTATGGTTCAAATATTAGACTTATTGGTACAAACATTAGAGTTCTCAGTTTAAAAGTAGAGTTCTTGGTCCAAACATCAGAGTTTCTAGTTAGAACTTTAGCTTTCTTGGTGTGAATATCAAATTTCTCATGTGTCAACATTAACTCTTCATGTTTTCACTAATCAGCTCTAAACATCAGTTCTCTAAGTCTACAGAGGGGATAACGGTTAATGCGCCAGAAAAATTGGAAAATATTCAAATACCTAAAAGGGCTAGCTATATTAGAATGATTATGCTAGAGTTAAGTCATATAGCTTCTCATTTGTTATGGCTTGGACCTTTCATGGCTGATATTGGTGCGCAGACTCCTTTCTTTTATATTTTAAGAGAGAGGGAAATGATATATGATTTATTTGAAGCTGCCACAAGCATGCGAATGATGCATAATTATTTCCGCATTGGAGGAGTAGCTGTAGATTTACCCTACGGTTGGATAGATAAATGCTTAGATTTTTGCTATTATTTCTTCCCAAAAGTGATAGAATATGAAAGGCTTATTACACGCAATCCTATCTTTTTGAAATGAGTTGAGGGAGTAGGCATTATTAGTAGAGAAGAAGCAATAGATTGGAGTTTATCAGGACCCATACATTAAATCTTTAATTCAAAACAACAAGTTTTTGAGTCCGAACATCACTATTTCAAACTTGAGAGTTCCTAATTTTTAGAATAGCTCTTTTAGTCTAAGTAATAGCATTCTTAGTCAAAAAATTAGTGTTCTCGATCTGAGAAACAACTCTCTTGGTCCGAGAAGTAATGTTTGTGGTTTAAACATTAGCTCTTTTAGTTTGAGAAACAACTCTCCTCGTCTAAGAAGTAGCATTTCTAGTTTAAACAATAGCTCTTTTGGTTTGAGAAACAACTCTCCTGGTCTGAGAAGTAGCATTTCTAGTTTAAGCAATAGCTCTTTTGGTCTGAGAAACAACTCTCCTGGTCTGAGAAGTAGCATTTTTGGTATAAACATTACCTCTTTTAGTATGAGAAACAACTCTCCTAATATGAGAAGTATCATTTTTGGTATAAACATTAGCTCTTTTGGTATGAGAAACAACTCTCTTGGTCCGAGAAGTAGCATTTCTAGTTTAAACAATAGCTCTTTTGGTTTGAGAAACAAATCTCCTAGTCTAAGAAGTAAAGTTTCTGGTATAAACATTAGCTCTTTCAGTCTGAGAATAGCTCTCTTAGTCTGAGAAGTAGCATTCTTGTAAAAATAGAAGCTCTTTCGGTCTAAGAAATACCTTTCCTGGTCTGAGAAGTAGCATTCTTGGTTAAAACAATAGCTCTTTTGGTTTGCAAAACAACTCTCTCGATCAACAAAATAGCTCTTTTAGTCTATGAAATAGCTCTCTCGGTCAACAGAATAGCTCTTTCAGTCTGAGAAACAACTCTCTTAGTCAACCAAATAGCTCTTTCAGTCTTAGAAATAGCTCTTTTGGTCAGTAGAGTAGCTCTTCCAGTTTGGGGAATAGCTCTTTAGGTCTAAGAAGCAACTCTTTGGGTTGATAACATAGCACCATATTTTGGGACATCTATTGGTGAAACACTCCAAAAATTGGCTTCAATTAAGTTAAATGTAAGACTAAATGCACTAGGTCTCACAAGTATTCATCTCAAACAAGTTTAAGATCCAAATCTCTCAAGTACATAATCAAACATATTTGATAGTCTGATCTTTCAGACATAGTTTCTTATTAGGATCTATAATCCTTTATCATGAAACTACAATGCTAGATGACATTGACCTAGTTCTCTAAATAGGATACATCCTTCCTATTTGACATGGTCATATCATAACAAAACTTTGCACTCAAAACTAAGATAAAAAACTTGTAAATTTTCAGATACTTGATGGCCATTGCATAGTGATTGAAAACGAAGAAACTTAGTCGCAAGGCAATCTTAAAAATTAAATAAATTATCTACATAAATTGCAAAATCTTGTTGAAATGTTGCATATTTCTACATTGTTATTGAAATTATTTTCATAGTAGAGGAAACAAATTTGACAAAGAACCATTGAGAACACGTGCTATACAACAAAGATCTGTGTTATCACAAAGTATAAATCAAAGTGGTTGCATTAACTTGTCTTATTTACCTCAAGAATTGATCACTTATTAAGCAACATTTCTGGAAGAGTAAAAGTTTTCAAAACAATAAAATCACTTGTATGCGAATTTTGACCATAAATCAGAGGAGACTAAAACAATAGAAACAAGGGAAAACATTTACAATGGACGAAGAGAATCCTTTCTATCACAAATTTGGATCCACTACTCACAACAATGATGACGATTATGAAATAATAGAAGAAATAATCGAAGGAGCAAAACAAGATCCAAAATTTAGAAGATTCTTGGAAAGAATCATTGAAGCAGATAAGGAAAGACATTTTCTCATATCAACATGTCAAGGGGCCAAGCTACCAAGTAATTTTGATACCACTAATATAAAATGAAGTGGAGAGACAAGTGACACTCACAATGAAAAAACTCAATGTGACCCTTGCAATGAACAAACTGAGAGTGATACTCACAATGAACGAACTAAGAGTGATACTTGCAATGAACGAACTCAAAGTGATACTCACAATGAACAAACTAAAAATGAGACTCATAATGAACGAATTCAAAATAACCAAGATGGTGAAGGGAGGTATAATATTGATAATCCCCTTTTAGAGCTTACTCAACATATTCAAGCACTCCAAACACAAGTCAAAGACTTGCAAGGGGGAACCACAAGAAGATATTCCCTAGAAGAGATATGTCCTTATCCATTTGATAGAATTCTAAATATGATACCATTTCCTCCTAATTGCGAAATCCCTAGAAGTATGAAAGATATAATGGTAAGACTGACCTTGGAGATCACGTTAGGGAATTTTGCACAGTGAGTATGGAGTTCACACAGGAGGACACCTATTTGATGAGACTATTCCCCAAGAGCTTAAGTGGCCAAGCAATGGAGTGGTTTTCCAGGTTACCACTTGGTATAAGAACATTTTCAAAATTGGTAGAAAAATTTGTTTCCCAATACTCATATAACATTCAACACAAGATTACTATACTTGACCTATGTAATACAAATAAAAAGAATGGGGAACCTTTTATGACATTCTTACAAAGGTAGAGATGTTTGTGTGCATGATATTCTCATCCTATTCCTCACAATGAAAAGATGGAAATTTTTATCGAGAACTTGAACCATGAAATGAGTTGTACACTTAAGATGCAATTTCCTCCAAGATTTAATAAAATGGTTGAGAATGGAAACAAAATCGAAGAAGCCTTGGTAAAAAAGGGGTATTAAAGCTTCATAGAGAAGGGAATAATTCTTCCAACAACATTCACAATAATGCTAATAAAGTTAAATTCTAGAATAGAATAAGAAACATTGTGAATGAAGGGATAGTCCAGATGCTAACACTGTGAAACCCAAGCAACCTATATTCAACTTGTCATTCATACCTCGAAAACCAATAAAGATAATAATAAAACAAGGTACCCTTCACCAAATTTCATAGGACATTTACACCTATTGGTGAAACACTTCTCGCAAACAAATTAATTACATTACCAGAAGTGAGGGATTTTGAACCAAAGGTGAAACCTACTTGGTGGAATGACAATCATTTTTGCAAATATCATCGGAGAAAATAACATCAGACTAATTATTTTCAACGATTAAAGCATGTCATTCGAGATTTGATAGATAATGAGGTAATAATGATAGATGGGCACACAACAAACAAATCACACACAACATTTAAAACTCATCTACCAAACTACAAGAAAGGTGAGACATTGGTAACTAGAGATAGCAAGGGCAAGGAGAAAGTGAATTATTCCCATACTTACGATAATGTGGTCAATGTCATTATAGTGAAAGAAAGATTTGAACCAAAACCTACACACGCTATTACATGCAGTAAAGCTAAGATCGCTTTACCGGGACCTACAACCAACACACCCTATACTTTTAGGTAATACAACATAGTGGATCAATTATAGAAGACCCCTGTGCAAATCTCAATATTGGAACTTCTAAAAATATCACCCACACATAAAGAGATCCTAGAAAAGGCTCTAGTAGATACCACGGTCCCCAAAGACTTGGGAATTGATCAATTTCAAATCATGGTGGGACATCTTATAGAACCTCATTTCTTATCCTTCATAGAAGATGATGACATGTCCCTGCAACATCTGCATAATGATACTTTTCATATCGAAGTATTAATTCACAAAACCTACGTAAAATGTGTTCTAATAGATGGAAGAGTTGGCCTAAATATTTGTTCATTAAGTCTTGTCTATGCGATAGGCTATTTTGAAGATGCAGTTGATCCTCACAAAAAGATAACCATCAAAGCATATGATAAAGAATAGCGTTCCTCCAAAGGGGTTGTAGCGTTGCCAGTCAGAGTTGGACCTATGCAAAAGGATATAGTATGTCAAGTATTAGACATTAATTTGTCTTATAACATACTTCTACGAAGATCCTAGATCCATGATATGCAAGCTATCCTTTCAACTTACCATCAGTACCTCAAGTTTCCTTATGATGGACAAGAGATCACCATTCCAGCAGATTCAAATCTATTTCAATATTGTAGTAACCTGAAGCCAGTTCAAGAGATCATTGTTTTGTATAATAGAGAAGCATCCTCTTCTACTACACCACCTAAGGAAAAATCATTTTCTTCAATCTTATCGAGCTTTGAGAAAAAGATGCAATTGAAATAAAAAGGCTTAGGGGAATATTCACTACCAGACCTACCAGTCTCTCTGAGATCATATGGAAAACCAACAGGTTCAAAATAACAACTTGTCTTAGAACCAAGTAAAATACTAAATGGATCATTTGTCAAAGTTGGTACCTTAGTTGAAGAGATCGATGACAAGGATGTTTTGCAATGGTTATACAAAGATGAGCCAGAATCCCAACCAGAAGTCAATAATGTCAATATACCAGTAGAGCAATATAGAAAAGGATATGATATCATGAGAAAGATGGGATACGGTGGTAGTGGTCCTATGGGCAAAAGGAAAGAAGGTATTTTAGAACCAATACAGCCTCCTTCACAACTTCCTAAGGATAAATCAGGATTAGGTTATGGGCAGAATACCATAGATCCACAAGAAGAAGCATCATCTCACAATCAATAAGAGAAAGAGTATGAACAACAAGAAGAAGAAAGGGCCATTCAAAGAGAAGAAGAAGTTGCATGTAAACAACAAGAGGAAGCTATCCATAAACAACAAGAAGAAGAAACTCACATACAACATGAAGAAGCTAAGGATATTGCTAAGAAGTGAAAAGAAGCTACTAATAACCTTTATGAGAAAATTTTTAGATTACAAGCTTGTAGTGAAACATATTCCAATGAGTGGGAATGAAACTCTTACCAATCTAAAGATTCTTCTGAAGAGTCATTCTATATAAAAGATGTAGACATCGATATAGTCCACTCATATGTAGCTCAAATGTCAGAGTATAGAACACTTGAATGGGAACTATAATATATTGATGTTGACTCTAGTGAGGATGATCAGGAACTACTTGTTGAAGGTCATTCTGAGGAAAATAATATTTTAGACTTAGAAATAGTCATTGAAGACTTCAACATCTCTATCATGACCCTTAATACTCTTGACATGCAACAATTTGACAATCTCTGCCATTAGTATATCTTGAGCTTATTGATTGGGACAATGAAGGACTCATTCAAATAGAAAATTTCCCTGATGATCATGTCATTTCTTTATACCTCAATGCAGCCAAACCTACAAAAAATTCCACCGATGAATTTAGTAACGTATCTTATACTTAAGGGGGTGCCAAATCTGTCAGTTGCAAAAGTGAAAAGATCAGATCTAATGCTGAAAACCAGTTAATGATAACATTAGATTAAGAAAAAGTAAAAAGAAAGGATGTATCCAATGGTGAAAACCTCCTTGACGTGCCAGAGGATGGGAGATTTGACACCTTACCTGAGTATTTCTAGGAAAGATCTTCAATACTGATTGAACCAACTGAAATAGTCAACATTGGAACACCAGATCAAGAAAATATTCTCTATCCAATACCATCATTATCAGAACAAGAGAAAAATGACTACATGTCATGGGTGAATTCACAAAGCTGGTTCCCACTTTTGTCAATGAAGGAATTTGGCGAAAGTGGGAAGTTTATTTTTTGAGGGGTTTGCGCAAAATAGGCATGTTTGCTCGAACTACCCCTTAGAGTTCGAGCAAACCTCCTTGCGGTCATGGATTCGCTCAAACTGTGGGTGGTTTTTGGGTTCGAGCGAACCCACTATAATATTATTATTTTGAGGGGTTCGAGCGAACACCCCCTTTGCTCGAACCCTTTTTTGGTTAGGTTTTTTTAAAACATTTATAAATAGTGAATGTGACAGTTAAAGAGTCATTGTCAAACTTGTCTTTTTTTGTCTAGTGGGGGTTGGATCGAACCAGTCGTCAGCATCACGTCACCAAGCTTTGTCTACAGCAGCTAGTGTCTTTCATATTTCAGTTTTCAACCTTTATTATATCAAGTGCACAAAATAACCCTTTGTTTGGTTTAATAATGTCTTTTTTTATTAAATTAATAAATAATTTGTTTGTTAATTTATTTTTTTAATTAAATAATTGTATATAGTTATTGTTTTTCAGCATTTTAGAAAAATGTTTGATAATTTATTATTTTTCATTATTTTAGAAAAATGTTTGATAATTTAATTTTTTGACTGAAATATGTCAATTTGTTTTTAAAATTACATAACTATATATATGTATTTTTTTTTCAACATTTTAAAAATTTGTTATGAAAAACATAGAAAACTAAGGTAGTAAATCAGAAATTAGAAAAACATTAGCAAAAAAAGAAAATTAGAAAAATGTCATAAATGTAAATATAATAAATTAAACATTAGAAAATTAATAAATTTTAATTTAAAAAAACATTAGAAAATTTAGATAACAAATTTAAACAAATTAGACAAAAGAAATCTTCTACAATGTGACCCATTTTCACATCCTATTACACACACAACATGACCCCTTAAGACCACATATGCCCCTAATGACACTATACGTTCCCTTAGGACCATAGAGGATCACATATAACATACTAGTGTACATATGACATTCCCTTTAGGATCACATAGTGTCCTAAGGGGTCATATGTGGTCCTAAGGGGTCACACATGTGTTATAACACATGCGTGACCCCTTAGAACCACATATGAACCCTTATAAAACCCTAGTGTGAATGACATACCCCTTAGTCCATCACATAGTGTCTTAAGGGGTCATATATGGTCCTAAGGGGTCACACATGCATTAACACATGCGTGTCCTCTTAGTAGGTCACATATGACCCTTTATAACATCCTACTATACATATGACATTCCCCTTACGATCACATAGTGTCCTAATGGGTCATATGTGGTCCTAAGGGGTCACACATGTGTTATAACACATGCGTGACCCCTTAGAACTGCATATGACCCCTTATAAATCCTACTGTGAACGACATACTCCTTAGTCCATCACTTAGTATCTTAAGGAGTCGTATGTTGTCCTAAGGGGTCATGCATGCATTAACACATGCATGACCCCTTAGTAGGTCATACATGACCCCTTATAACATCTTACTGTACATATGACATTCCCGGTCATATGTGGTCTTGAGGGGTCACGCATGTGTTATAACACATGCGTGACCCCTTAGAACCACATATGACCCCTTATAAAATCCTAGTGTGAACGATATACCCCGTAGTCCATCACATAGTGTCTTAAGGGGTTGTATGTGGTCCTAAGGGTTCATGCATGCATTAACACATGCGTGACCCCTTAGTAGGTCACATAGGACCCCTTATAACATCCTAGAGTACATATGACATTCCCCTTAGGATCACATAGTGTCCTAAGGGGCCATATATGGTCCTGAGGGGTAACACATGTGTTATAACACATGTGTGACCCCTTAGAACCGCATATGACCCCTTATAAAATCCTAGTGTGAATGACATACCCCTTAGTTCATCACATAGTGTCTTAAGGGGTCGTATGTTGTCCTAAGGGGTCACACATGCATTAACACATGCGTGACCCCTTAGTAGGTCACATAGGACCGCTTATAACATCCTACTATACATATGACATTCCCCTTAGGATCACATACTGTCCTAAGGGGTCATATGTGGTCCTGAGGGGTCACACATGTGTTATAACATATGCGTGACCCCTTTGAACTACATATGACCCCTTATAAAATTCTACTGTGAATGACATACCCCTTAGTCCATCACATAGTGTCTTAAGGGGTCGTATGTGGTCCTAAGGGGTCACACATGCGTGACCCCTTAGTAGGTCACATATGACCCCTTATAACATCCTACTGTACATATGACATTCCCCTTAGGATCACATAGTGTCCTAAGGGGTCATATATGGTCATGAGGGGTCACGCATGTGTTATAACACATGCGTGACCCCTTAGAACTGCATATGACCCCTTATAAAATCGTAGTGTGAATGACATATCCTTAGTCCATCACATAGTGTCTTAAGGGGTCGTATGTGAATGAAATACCCCTTATTCCATCACATAGTGTCTTAAGGGGTCATAGGGCATTCCCCTGAAGATCACATATTGTAGATTTAATACTTTTATAATCATATGGGCCCAAATTACAAAAATAAAATGACCTCTTTTTTTTTTTAGATATGGAGTTCAATTACAAAAAAATTGTCAAAAAATTTAGAGACTTGTTGCATTCCATGTTATATATCATGTTCTTGAATTTTTTATGTATTTCAAAGATTTAAATATACACGTGTTAGATCTCTCTATCTCTCTGAAATATATGTTATCTCTAGATCTGAAATATATGCTACCTCTCTCTCTCTCTAAAATATTTGAATTTTTTATGTATTTTTTGAAAATGAAAATGATCTCTGTCTCTCTCATGAAGATTTATATGTATAATCTCTCTCTCTCTCTGCTTACATATTTATTTTAACTTTATGACATGTACCTAGATAGATGGCATCCCAAGATATACCTTCGCAGGCTCCTGATCAGGATCCACTTGCGCAGGCTCCTGATTAGGAGCCTCACATTGATGATGTTGATCCTCCACAGGAGGATCCCCCCTTGCTCGACATTGCTACTATTTTCCAGTGCAGTGATGGTGAGTTGCATAGGTTGAGGGTCATATTAGATGACCCCCATACTGATGGCGTGTACAAGAGTACATGCACATCCATTTTTGATAGTTTGTGGACATTAAGGGACCACTTAGTTTCTCACACTTCATTCTCACCTGAGGTTATAGAGGATATATATAGACAGTTGAGTGAAGTGAGAGGTCCTCATTCTTTTGCTAATGTTGTGAGGGTGGTCTCGAAGGAGACCATCAAGGAGAGACATTTTCCACAATATTAGGAGAAGAGTAAGGTGAGGGGATATTAGGTCACCAGATGTATCAACCCACAGGTTGCATCATTGATTTACCCACGTTTCTTAGCTACCCATGGTCGTTATCCTAATAATGACCAGATACCATTATACTTTGCACAGTAGGTATTTGTTGAGGTTCATTGTCAGATGAAACTGAACTACCTTGATATTCTAGGATATTATGGACAGGGGAGGGGTAGGATTGTTGATAGAGATGCATATCGTAGGCGTGATTGAGCTCCGCCTAGACACGGGGACCTTGTTGGCCAGAGATTTCCTGTAGTAGTCCCAGCCATGGCCCCCATAGCGGATCATGTTGTGATTGCTTCTCAGAGAGAAGCAATTGATAGGATTGGATAGATTGCATCAACAGCAGCCACCATATCTTCTGATAAGCTGGGCAGATATATGATGAGTCGACCATGTTCATGATCATCCACATATCATGCATCTTCTACTCATGGGGGGGCTTCAGATTCAAATGATCGGTATATTACTGCTGGCATCCCCTCCCTAGATGAGGTAGCAGCTATAGTCAGAGGTAGTAGACATGTACAGATGTCATAGTATTTAGCTGAGGACCTACTACCCTCCCCAGATGAGGTAGCAACTATAGTCAGAGGTAGTAGACATGTACAGATGTCATAGTATTTAGCTGAGGACCTACTACATGCTTATAGTTTTATTTCATCTCGACTTGGGATACCATTGGCTGATGTTAGAGAGGACATTCTCAGAGATGGTCAGGCTACTATGGCATCGACACATACCCCAAGGAAGTCACAACATTCTCATCACTCTACGCATGCTCTAGGAATTGACCCACCTACAGATCACTCTATTGCTGCAGAGGAGGAGCTATGAGCTGATCAGACCCATATCACAGATGAGGGCCACTTGGATTCATTTGAGGAGGAGATACGATCTGATTAGGTCCATATCACAAATGAGAGTTTGGACTCATTTGAGGAGCAACTGAGAGATTTGAGCCATACTAGGTTTATGGACATGCTACTACAGTCAAACACTTCATCCACAATGCCCACTCATCTAGTTAGCCCCTTGCACTCCTTAGTGATACGTACAGCTAGAGAGAGATATGTAGGCACGAGTGATGTTGTTGATATGATCACGGGACAGGATCAGACTTTACAGCCTACTCCAGGTGATACACAGGTATGTACATGTACATGTGTGTTTAAATTTTTAGAAGATATGTATACATGTCAAGTAAATTTGTAGGATAAATCTATATATATAGATCATGTTTAATAAATAATCTAGTTCTAAGTTTTAATCTGTATATCATTTAAATTGATCATGGACTAATCCTTAAATTGATAGTTAGCTCATGTCACTCCTTCCTTGAGCTTTGAGCGTGTGCATAGGAGAGATTCTTTAGATGATGTTAGTGGACATGTTAGTTATGGTTTTTGGTACATATATGTACATGCATGTTACAATTTATATTTAAATTTTTATTTAACTCTACTTGTATTTGATGTACATGCATGTCTAGAGAGATAGATATATTATATTTAATATTTAAATAAATTCTACTTTTGCAGGACTCTCCCTTAGATGGTCGCTCAGTTCGTAGCCGACATGATCCCTATTGATTTGCTCCAAACTTTATAGCTCATTTACATTTCTTTTTATAGACTTTCATATTATATATATATATATTCATGCACGTACATGAAGTTTAGACTAGATTATACTTTATACCTGGTTTGTGTTTGATCAGATTATATATATTTCATGCATGTACATGGAGTTTAGACTAGATTATATACTTTATACCTTGTTCGTGTTTGATCAGATTATATATATATTTCATGCATGTATGCAGTTTAGACTAGATTATACTTTATACCTGGTTTGTGTTTTATATGGATTATATATATTTCATGCATCATGTATGAAGTTTAGACTAGATTATATTCTTTAAATACCTCAGTTACATGTTTGATTAGATTGTATATTTCATGCATGTATGAAGTTTAGACTAGAGATTATATATTTCATGCACATGTATACATGTGTTAGATTATATATTCCATGTGCATATGTACATACATGTTAGATTATATATGTACTTTATGTTCGATGGACTGGACTGGATTATATATATATATCATGTGCACATGAATTACACATGTCCTAATTCCATATTATATCAATTTTACAAATGTACATATTACATTCTAATTTAAATACATGCATTTTTTAATTAAATTATTTTAACCAGTGGTCCTTACAAATTACATGCATTTAGAATTAGATACAGTACCTTATACATACAAATTAAACATGCATTTAAACATGTACATGTACTTGAATTAACTTTGAATACATTCTAATTTGATATAATTAAAAATTTCATGTATTTAAACTTAAAAAATATTTATCCTTGAGTTTCAAAACAAGTTAAGAGATCTAGAATTTATCTTGAGTATTAATTCAATTCATGTGGGTTGAACCACATGTGTACTTTGGATTACTAAATATATATAGTTCATACCACATCAAGTGGTTCAAAATGCTCTTCAATAACACTTAATATTTTGTCATGATCTTCACTATTTAGTCTCCACTTTTGAGACCGCCCTCGACATGGAACTATTTGAAGAATTAGGCCAACAACAATGACCAAGTGACTATACTGATATACCTTGTTGTCAATTTGGTATTCAGTGAAATGAATCCCATGTTGAACAATTTTAACATGTTTGAAATATGTCCCTTGCACTAGAACTGAGCCTACATGTACATGTAAATAAGAAACGTGAGAAATCAAAAGTTTCCACGTAAGCGATTTGTACATGTACATATTCAAATCAGAACTCAAACTTGTGGGAAATGACATTTCATCACTCATCTTAGATTTTGATAACTTCTTTCTCTCTTCTGTGCAATGCAATAAATAATAACTAACACCTTCTATATTTCCATCTTCTTCTATGACTGCAAAATATCTCCTGCAATTTGACACAAGTTAAATAAATTCTAAGTTACATCTCATTTTTAAGGAAATACTTACATGTGTATGTCATACGTACGTTTTTTAATCAATCCTGAAATATGATCATAATCACCAAAAATCAAAGGAATGTCTTCAAAGTTTTCATCCTCATTTGAATTCTCGTATGTGTCAGAAACATCTAGTGGCACCATTTTCCATTCACTAACATATCCAAGCTCTTGGTTCTAGCAATCAACATAGTTTCGAAAATGCATTCAGAACAAAAACATGAATAATCCCTAGTGTATAATGTCCATGGGTGATTATCTGTACTCATGACACAATGCAAAGATCTTGTCCTCTCCATGCTCTTGCATCCATGCATTGATTTTCTATCCACATCTGCAAAATGTACATGTGTACAAGAATGTACATGTAGATCAAGTTGTTAAATTGAAACATTTGAACTAGGAACATGTATTTTTTAAAAGTAAAAAAAATTAAATAAAACACTAAAAGAGAACACGTACCGGTTATCTCCCAAAACACCCTATATGGAATGGGTCTATATGTTCTCGATGATGATTCCCTAGGATAATTAGGTTGCTCAAAGTGTTTCTTACACGATTCAACAACATCATGTGCATCTTCTATACGATCTCCTGTGTACTTTATTTGATGCTTTCTTAGAGCACGTTTGATACAAGCTCCTGCACCATCATGTTCACCCTTTCCATGACCACTCTTAAAAGAACTCCAAACATGTGGTATTTTGTCATTTTGATGATATCTACAAAGTGCATACAATGGCCTCAAAAATTTTAATTATGTCGCACAACCATCAGACCAAACAAAATGTTTAACTATTGTTATGCCTCTATCTTTCAAATATTCAAAAAACTTCTTAAAGTAATGTTGTACAAAAAGTGTGTCATGCTCCTTATCATCATTGATATAGAAGTGGTACTCTTTCTTAATGACATGATTTTCAAATGTACTATCAACACCATCCACATTTATCTGTGCATGTTGATAATATACATGCACCAAAATAGTGATTTTCTTTGAAAAGTAATACTCTGATTGAATCTCTTTTTGATGTGCAAAAGAGTAATTCTCTACGAATTCAACTACAGATAAAATAGTTCCAAGTGGGAAAGTGTCTCTTAATCTTTTAAATTGTTCTTCTTGCCACTTGGCAAAAAAACCATGGCATATGTATGGTTTTATCAACTTACGAAAATTTTCCATAAATGTTCCAATAGGTATTTCCTCTTCTACATAATCTAGCCTTGTAGATTCCTTTCCAAATTTTGTTTCAAATTTTTTGTACTTGTAACTCTTGCAATTTACCATCTTCCTTATGTCAGTATCTTCATCTCTCAAAGGCAATTTAGCCAAGTTCCCGCATGTTCCACAAATTCCTCTTATGCAATTTATTTGACCGGTTGCATTATCATCTGATTTATCACATAAGATGGATGCTATGAATGACTTGTTCATTTAGGAGGAGCATTTTCATAACCAAAACTATCTTCTCTAATCTTTCGAAACACCTAATAGTACAAGTCAAATTCGATGTGATAATGACAACAACAAGTTTTGAAAACTTTGTTTAACTTCACATAATATGGCCTTAACCGTTCAAACATGGTTTGTCCAATCTTTATATGAGGGTTTGTTTTAGTAAACAACACATACAATTCATGTTTAGTTTTGTCTATCCAATGTTTTACATGGAGATCATAACGATCAGGACCAATCCTTTGCTTGATAACATCTCTACTATTTGATGAAGGACGAGTATTATCATTCCAAAAACTTGTCACAAAGTTCCTAACAACATCTTCAATTCTATAAGAATGAGGAGCTCTACACATAATTGCCCAATTCCCTTCTGAGGTAGTATCATCCAAAATATTTCTCCTTTTAACATATTTAGATATTGTCCTTCTACTAAAACCAAACTCAGATGACAGTGAAGAGATTTGTCTTTTTTGAGGCAATCTTTCATTTACTAAATATGTCAACATCACTCTTCTTGAAATGGTCTTATCTAGTTTTCGAGATTTTTTACCAATGTTCACCAAACCTTTCTTAACATTATCAACAATAGATTTTTGTAGCTGAGAAGTTTTCCTCTTTTGACTTGTTGTATCTATACCCAACAATTTCATTGGATCTATTATGTATTTATGAGTAAGTACACTTGATAACAATTGAGCTTTTTCTAGTGTAGTATCAAGATTGTTGAAATGAGACATTATTTCTTTTGCACTTTTATTCATTGACCTCCTTTTAGTATGTCTAGGTTCTTCACTGAGACGTTTCAACTCATCCACATCCATTTCAAGTAAATGATCTAAATTTTTATAAGAAATATTTCTCTTCACTTGTTTAGCTAGATCCACAATATGCTCATCCATATCAGTGGTAGGAGGTAAGGACCCTGACCCCTCTCCTTCAAAGGTCTCCATTGGTTCAACTTGGACAATCTCCTCCCTATTTTCATCAACTATATTGTGTTCTTCAATAGGTTCGTTGGCCTCAACTCTTGCTTCAAAACTCCCTTCTTCTCGAGCCCATTTTGCACATAATTTAAGAGTTTGTGTAAGGTTCAAATTAATCTAGATTATTCAATTAGGTTTAAGAATAGGGGTGAATTTGGCTTAAAGCTTTGTGTTAAAATTAGCTCGTTCAATTTGGTTTATTAAATTTAATTACTTTCAGGACCTTATTGTTATAACTCTAATTAAATTACCTGTTTAGGTTTAAAGTTCAATTTGTTCTCAGGTTAGGATTAGGGCTCAAATTTAAATTTAACTTGTGCAAGTAGGTTTAGAGTTAGAGTTAAATTTTTTTTAGTAATTAATATTTCAAGAAGATGATAATTATTTTAATTTAATTTTTTTCTGATGTTTAATTCTAGATTTACACATGAAGAATTATAATTAGTTTATTATTATCGTTTAATTTATGTTTATTCCTTACGTATAGTGTTAAGGTTAAATTTTGTTTTTCATTAATATAACAAATAAAAATAAACATATAAAGTGGAAATAAATATTGATGAGTTAGTTTGAAAACCTCAATCTCTCACTAATTTAACACATAAAATGAAATTTTGATAAATTAAAAATTCCAATTTTGAAAATTAAAAGTACAAATATTTTGATGCATGCATACGATAAAGGTGACCTCATATTAATTTGTTATGGACCATAATGTAGGTGGACTATAATTTGTCACATGTGTGTATATTTAAGACCTATTATTGCATAATAGACCTCCTAATCTGAAATGTTTTTGCATATGTGAAGTCATATAAATAGAACCTAAATTATTCAACATGTAATAGGTTATAAATTTATGTCACATTTAAAACCTATAATCAATGTAATAGTCCTAATAGGCCTTATTATTAAAATCAATATGACCACGTATGCAAAAATATTTCATATTAATATACTTAACTCCCCTTAAGACAAATATATTATGTGATATTAAAGGACCTATCACATGAAATTAAGTACATGTCTTAAATATTCAATATATATAATTTAGAACCTAAATTATGACATAATAGGTCTTATTAATTTTATGACTTAATAGGTCACATTTAAAACCTATAATCAATGTAATAGTCCTAATAGGCCTTATTATTAAAATCAATATGACCACGTATGCAAAAATATTTCATATTAATATACTTAACTCCCCTTAAGACAAATATATTATGTGATATTAAAGGACCTATCACATGAAATTAAGTACATGTCTTAAATATTCAATATATATAATTTAGAACCTAAATTATGACATAATAGGTCTTATTAATTTTATGACTTAATAGGTCTTATCTATTACAAATGGACTTAATTATATAGGAGAAAAATGCAATTACACAACAAGCAAGTTGATGGAATTTGAAATTTGCAAATACACATATTATCTCAAATTAATTATGCTTTCCAATTAAAATGAGGTTATTTTTAATCCTATTATTTCCAATTAATTTAATTAAGATTTTTTAAATTAATTTTCATTAAAAATATTAGATAAAAAATATTGAACTAATTAATACTAACAAATAAACACTATTTTTGGTATGTAATACATATAAAACTAGCAGTTGCAGGTGTAGTGCCTGCAACAGTTCGCCGATAGGTGACCCCAAATGTGCGGGGACACTGTATATAGTGGAATGTGTGATGTTAAACTAAGTATTTGGAAAGTGAATGTTGGAGGAGATAAGAAATTGAAAAATATATGCGAAAAAAATTTGAGAACAATTATATTGTATAAATCTACTACAGTAAGGTGTTACAACAAGTTGTGGAATACATGGGGAAACTCTTATGTAGATTGAATTTTGTGATGTGTAATGCCTTAGAAGAAAGTGTATAGGAGACTGTGAAAGGCTTGTAGAGAGCAAAGTAGGTGTGTTGAATTGAATCCTGCAGGGGGAAGCAATGAAATGAAGTGAGTAATTGGTTGGAATAAATTGTATATTAAAACTGTAGATGAAAGGTGGAGAGAAATTGAATATTGTAAGTTGTAGAGGAGAGGTTTAGTTTAAGGTTGCTTACCTTTGGTGCGAGGGCTCTATTTTGCATAGAAGTTGATTGTGGAACAAGGGAACAGATACGATGGAAGAGTCATTTATTTAATTCTACAAATTGAAAGCAAGAACACAAATTTAGGAACTTTGATAAATTGGAAATCTTATATAGAGCATGCCTGGATGTGAATTAAACAGCAAGGAATAGAAGTTTTCTAAATGCAGAGATCATAGTAATTGTTAGAAGACACTTATAACATAAAATGTTTAAAATTGTACGTACCTAATTTTGGCCGAACCCAAATCTAGTCACCCAATTGCAGGCAAAATGTAATTGACTTGTGTAGCATGCCAACAAGATCCTTAAGGGGAGAGCTTCCTAAGCACAATTAGTGTCCTTGCATGGAGTATGCCTAATGTTGATATGATCTCTCACAACTTTTTATCCATCTCAAGTGCTTGGAGTAATGCAAAATAGTCAGAAAAAGATACTGAATAATTATAAAAAAATATTTAACTAAGCATAACCTTTTTGGGTCAAAGAAGCCCTCCAAAATTAAGTCAATGTGCATTTTTTCTGAAGCAATTGAATCTATAAGGAAAATGTTAAAAGCATACACTTGCAAATAGGGAAAATAGAAAACCCAACACATTACCAAAAGTGATTACTATTATGAATTATCTCATTGCACGAGGGTGTTGGCTGGTAAATCTATCATTTTTTTAGCTAAATATTAGATTACATGTTAATATAAATCATTCATATAGCAAATAGCATCAACAAACTGCAAAAACCTACCATCTAGAAAAGGTTTGATCATGGTATCTTACCAGGCTTACCTCTAGACAAAATAGCACTGTGAGTGGGCTCCACACCATAGATTTACAAAACAGTAGATTTTTATCATATATATATAGTTTATAACATGTAGCATAATAACAGGTTTATATGGAAAAGGAAAGAGGTAGATTAATCAGTCATCATAATGAGAAAATGTTTCATACAATAAATCTGACATAATAGAGAACTTCCACCACTTCTTATGTTTAAGAAGCTCTCAAATTATTTACTACATGCATTGCAGCATATTCAACATTCTTCGATGAGGGAATCCCACCCATATATAGAATTAAAAGAAAATAGTGTCTCAAGTTGACATCAAGTCCAATTCACATGTAATAGCAAAAAAATTGACCTTAATATTAGGTTTCTTTTCCCTCAGATAATGACCTGCACTAGTAACTGTACCTCTAGTTCCAATACCAGAAACAAGAGCATCTACCTGGGCTACAGAGACTCGTCAAATCTCAAGTGCAATTGTCTTATAGTAAATCTACAACACCACTCTCATAATTGAATGTATGGTTAATGTTAAATAGTAGACATGACATGTATACTATGAGTTTCGAAAATAGTTCATAATATATGCCTAAATTAGTAAAAACAAGCTCACTAAAACTCTTTAAATTGAATGAACTGGTGTTAGAATAGAAGCGAAGAAGTGTAAGGAGGGGAGAGTGGGTGGAATGTACCTGATTTTGGCACAACCAAAACTCAGTTATCCAAGTGCAGGCAAAATGCAATGAAGAAGTGTTTCTATTAAAATAAAAGAGCTAGTCCTGCATTGCAAAGGGTAGTATTAGAGCAAAACAGATTGTTAAGTTGGAGAAAGAATTAGAATTAAGAGGATAGAAATAAATATACCTGGCTAAGTACCTTTTTCATTTGATGAGGGCCATTTGCACATGTGAAAGGCCATTGATGATGAGCTTTTGTAAATTTATGAGTCCTAGATATGACCAAGTTTGAGAAAGTGAATTCAAGGTAGAGATGTGTATGTGAAATTGTGAAGTGAAGAATTAACTAGTGTTAGAATAGAAGTAAAGAACAATAAGGAGTGGAGAGTGAGTTAAACATACCTGGTAGAGCCAGGTTGCTTTTTTATAAGCTTATCTTAGTAGAATGAGTATAGAAGAGAAGGTAACAACAAACAACGGAAGTTGTATTTAATGACAACGAAGCTAAATGTGAAAGAGGTATGGAAAGTTAGTGTTAATCTATGTAAAAGTGTTTCTGAGAAAAGCACAAATAAAATATAGTATGAGTTGTACCTGGAAGAGGTGGCAGCTATAATGTAATCATGTTGTAACTAAGTTACCTAGCACAGGAAAATGCATTGATGGGGAGTTCGTATTAAACAATATATCATAGGTGAAAAGAACAGTAAATTAAAATTTTAAAAACCAGAATGGGCAGCCTAAGAGAAGTAGATAGATATACCTTTTTTAGGGGTGTAATGGTGGAAGTGGGTGGTGTATTTGTTAAATGTGAAATGAGAGTGGAAGGAGAAGGTAGCATACAAAATTGTTGGCATACCTGTTAATGCGATGCAAAGGTTGAGCATTGTTGTGTGTAGAAATTGCAGGCGGAGGAAGAGAAGCCTATAATGTGGGTGTATGTGGTGAACAACAAGATGTGGAAGAATAGGTAAAATGGGCCCTGCAAGAAAGCAAGTCACATTATTTAACCAAATGCATACTAATAATGAGGAGAGTGGAGAAATTTGAAAGCAAAAGGGTGGAGTGGTAGCAATTTTTTGGAGTGACATACCTGATGTTGTTGGTGGTTAGAGTTGTTGGTGGGGAGGTGATGTAGAAATCTGATTGGAGAGAGCAACCAATCTATTTTCTTCTTTTTTTCTGATAGCTGTATAAGCATTGCTTTGTAATTTTGAGTACCTTTCAAAAGTGAAAGGTGGGTCTATTCTTAGATCATGAAGAGATTTCACTCATGACAGTGCAGTGAAGGTTAGCCCTTGTTTTTTCAGCCTTTCCAATGTTGACTGTTGCTTTGTCCAAAGTGAGGCCTTGGGATTTGGGAATAGTAAGAGCCCAAGCCATTGCAAGGGGGAGTTGAGTGCGGCTGCCTTGAGTGATAGGTGGTATAGGAACAAACTTTGGATTTACATTGTCCCAATGAGGCCCAGAATAATTTTTGAATTCAACGACCACGTACTTTGGCAAGTCAGGAGGTTTAGAATCTGTATCATAGACAATGGATTTGATTTGTCCTAATGATCCATTGACCAAACCAACTTGTATCCATAGATTAGAAATTAACATTACTTGTTCATTAAGGGAGAGGAGTAATTCTGAAGGGAGTTGCTCATCATTATCATATGCAATGTTCATTTGCTTTGGAACTTGGGCGAGACATCGTGCAATAGGCAAGTGCAATTGTTTCAACATTTTAGTATTGTGGTGCTTGACAGATGCATTTTTTGCAAATAAATGAATTGAATTGTCAAAGTGCTTGTTATGATCAACAGGAAGTTTAGAAGAGGATCGAGACATAAGAGCTTCCCAATCTGTTTGGAGTGGATTGGCATTTCTAATGTTCTGCAAGATTGCACGAAATTGTTGTTGGATATTCGAGGCACCCCATTGTCAGAAACTTGTATCTAAGGTAACAACTATTTGAAAGGAGCGCCATATTGCAAGGGTTGTAGAATGTGAGGCATACAAAGGCCTGTCCATCACTAGAGGTAGTTGGCCGAGGTCCCCTACAAGGATGATTGAGAGACCTCCAAATGGTTCGTGTTGTCAGTGAGGGAATGTCTGACGTAATTTGCTGTCAATTTTCAAAAGCAATTTAGGACCCAAAAATCTCATCTCATCAATTAGTATATATTGTAAGTGTTTGTATTGTTCTTGGAAGAACATCAAAGACTATCCTGTCAAAGGTTGCATATCTCTAAGGGGGATGCACAGGGCAGCATGGATTGTTGTTGCTTGGATATTATATGCAGAAATGCCAGTTGGGGCAGGTACAAGCAAAGGATTGTGCTCTACATTTGTGGAAAGGTTAAGTCTGTTTCTAATGCATTGTATCAAATATGATTTTCTAGTGCCTGCGGTGCCTTGTATAATCATATGGAGTGGAGGTGAGGATTGAGGAGATTCATAATGGGCAAGAATGAGTTCAAGTGCAATTTTTTGTTTTGATGCCAAGGGGAATGTAGTAGTGGTAGGAGAAGCTGGCTAGAGAAGGGTAGGTTGGCAATTTATTTTATTTGTGGAAATGAAGGCAATAGTAGTAAGATGAAGTGGATTAGTGGGATGAGGTTCACTCTAATTGAAGTTAATATTGTAATTGCACCTACCCAACATTTGGAGATCATTTACGTTGATTTTGTTTGAAGCACCCATTTGTGAAAGGTATTCCCATTCATACTGGTCTTCATTGTGTGAATGCAAGAAAGCATCACCATTACAGTCTGTGTCATTCTCAGTTGTGCATTCTTGTTCTATTCCATAAATATGCCAATGTGTGTAACCATGTATGTACAATAGCTTCCAATTTGCAATGATTTGGCCCAGTGATGTACCTATATTTGTCAAAATATGATGAAAGGGTTTGTACAAGAGGGGCTCACTCCAACAATAGGCTTTGAAGTTGTCATCAACCTCAGTTGGAGAGGTTTTAAATTGTGGGTAGACATTGACAATTGCTTTTTTTTGGAGTTTTTGTCATTGATGCTTCTTACGCTGGTTGTTGTATGAAAATTGCTGTGCTGATTGTATCAGCAAGATTCTTTCCAATTCAATAGATCTTTCCATATAAGCAGAAATATAAGATTTGCAAAGTTTAGCATTGTCATTTTGATCAGCAATACGATGGAGGGCCTTCTTGCTAACATTAAGGGAGACAAAATGTCAGCTACAACTGATCAATGGCAGTTTTTGCAACATATGGCAAGTTTCTTGTGCGTTGATGCCTTGATCAGCAACTATCCCCATCATGAATTTTTGGTATGCCAGTAAGATGGTATCTTGTGTATTAGTTGTAGCAACTATTTTCTTTAGCATGTCAACATAGCCTTTTGACTTCTGTTCTATTTTTGAAGCATATTTAGAGATATATTGTACGACAACCATTTTGGAACAAACAGGCTGGCAATCAACATTTGCACGCCATATTGCAAGCATGATTGGGCTGTGAATATTTAAATGACTATCATTTCTTGCTGGTTCATAAGATGGGTTGTGGTCAGTATCAACAATTAGTGTTGAAAAATCTTGCTCAGGCCAAGGGGCTCTATAGCGACAATGGAGGGTTGAGCCTTTTTTTTTTAAGCAAGTGTGAGTAGAGCATTTTGTATGTTGCTGAACAACATTGATGAGTTCCTCATAATCAGAGAGAGGGTTAGTATATAGAATTTGGTTTGTATTAGCCATGCGTGGATCAAACAGTGAAGCAGTGTGTAGTCTATTGGCTTGGGCAACTTGGTTGCGAGGATTCCATGCTGTAACATACCTATCAAAAAAGGACTTAGTTGATTGCACATTATCATGGTTAGACAAGTCTAAATTGTCCATATCAGGTGCATTTGGTAACCACAAGAAGCCATGCATATGTGCGGAGCCACGATGTTTCCATTCATACCTATACCAATGGTATTTAGCTCTCAAAAGCTTGTCAATAATCTCCTCATGGAATATTGTGAATCTAAAATGCAAAAACAATGATGTAACGTGTGGATTGTGGATAATGTTTTCTATAAATTGCTTCTTTGTGGATTGGAATTCTGGAGACAAGTTAGGTGGAAACAATTTATGTAGCTCTGGCCATTTGGTATCAGCTGCACTTAATGTGAAGAACAATGTAGGTGCTCCCAATTGGTGTATCATTATAGTGAGATCCTTACGAGATCTTTTCCAATAAGCTCTTGTCCCTTGCAATGAAGCTGCAAAACACATTAATTGGTTTGGCAATTGATCGGATGGTGTAGACTACAGCTGTTCACGCAAAGCTTGTAAAGTAGTCGGGATGGAGTCTTCTAAATTGGTCCGTAGGAAAACTGAAGCTGTTTGTTGGGAACAGTGTCTCATAATTAGATTGTAAAGATAATATCTGAACCTAACATGCTATCCAAACCTTTGGTCATGATATCTTATCAAGTGCAAAGCATATTCGTGCAAGTGGACATGTTTTTTCCTTGGTTGGAGTAGTAGTGTAGATCCACTTGGGAACAATGTTGGGAAAGCCATAGCAAACAAGCCTTCAGTGTTGTATTCATTAATGGGTGAGCAACTTATTTCAGGCCAAGCTGCAACATTTTGATCATCTGTATGTAGGTGCAATATCTTTTTAATGGCATCTAGTTCAAGGGTCGAACATGGCAGCTTTGGGATTAATGATGATGTGGTCTGCAATTCAACTTCATCATCATTAGAGAGTTTCTCTTGTGTTGGTGAAGGAGGTTGCAGATCAAAGGAATTTGGAAGGCTATGTAAAAATTCAAATATATCGGTAGATGTTTCTAGCAATAAATCAAATGTTGCATCGTCAATAATAACATCACTATAATACTAGTCATGTTGAATTTTGTAATGCAATGCGTCCATAACATGGAACTTATTTACATAACAGTCATATTGTTTTCCTTCGATATTTGTCCTTTGAATAATCACAACTTCCAAATGTTGGAATTTGTGGGGCAAATTAGTTGCTATTTCTGAAATGTCTTGTGGGAAATTAATGGTGTTCCCTATATATTTGTATTGACCACCCTTGGCATGGCTAACTTGCAAAATAGGAGCAATCCTTGCTATAAGCATCTCTTCTACTTGTGAGAGCCATTTTAAAACCATGGGTTGTTTAGCAGGGTCCATATTGTTTGCAATAGAGAATCGGTGAACACCCTTCTCATTATAACATCTTGCGCAAATGACAGTAGGTTGAGTTAATTTGACATGCATACCAACATACTTCTCTTTGCAGATTGTACATATGTGTAGATGCAACAAGTTATCTATTCTTGTCTGGAAAGAAGCCAGTGCACTTGTAAATGCAGAAGATTTGAGATCTTCTGAGATTGGTGTCATTGTAGCAATAGATGTAGCATTTGTTTGTTGATCAATTGGCAAAGGTTGCTTGTGGGGTTGTTCAGATTGTGTGCTTGATTAGGTGAGTATAGCTAAATGTGGTTGGAGCATAGCCGATGGATGTCCTTTAGATGAGGCTTGCATTATGTGAGGTATGAGGACACCTGAAGAGTGAGATGCAACTAGATTTGGAAATGGCTGCAAAATATTGGAATCCATGTTATGATTAAGGCGTTTGTATCACCGCCTTATCAAAAAATTTTCTCTATGTTTTGCATAGTAGATCCTATTTTGTTCTTTCTTTCTAGCTCTTTTCAAATCTGACATTTGTGGAGCAGGTTGTTTGGAGATCTGAGAGAAATACAAGAATAGTGGTGTGTTAGAAAGAGAAGTTATAAGGGGAAAAGAACAAGCAGAGGGGTATTGATTGTGTGACACATATGGTTGGGAGCATATTTGTGGGGCAAGAATCTGAAGTGCATTGTAGAGATTTCAATCGGTAGAACCCTAGGTCCCTTCCAATGGTTCTCCACCCTCCTCCACCAATTGAAGGTGTAGGCAATTTGATTGTAGGGATAGCCTAATGGGAAGGGTAGTAGTTCGATGAAGAGCGGTTGTGGAAGGGTGTGTATGGGTGTGGCTATATACTTATATGAATAGGAATGGCATAGAAGGGTGCATGTAAATGGTGGAGTGCATATGTGGAATGGTAGATATAAATGGGGTTGTCTAGATAAGTGGCCAGACATATGGACACACCTTGTTATGCATATACATATATATGCAGTGTAAAATCATATATAGGTACATGTGTACATATGCAAATACATAGATAGAGGATCATACATATGCATATGTATATACACACATGCATATATACCTGCATATATATATAAAGAGGTAAATAGTCACATATATGTAGTGCAGGATAGTTTATAGTTAAATATGTGCATATGCAAATAGGCAAGTATGTTAAAGCATATATGTAGATGCATATATACATATGTATATATAAAAACACACACACACACAGAAACATACATATACATATCGATATATATATATCTATGTGTATGTGTGTGTGTGTGTGGGTGGGTGCATGCGTGTGTGGGTGTGGTTGTATGTGTGTGCGCATGCACGTGTGTATACAAAGAGATAGATATATATGTACAATGGTCTTTTTTTCAAGAAGGCAGAATAAGTACAGTTTAGGATGCCAATCTCATGCCATTTGACCACCAAATGTTTGAAGAAAGTAACAAATCTAAGATTTATATAAAGAAAGATAAATAACAAGGAAATAATTTTTTTTTTGCTAAAATACTTAACACAGATGTTGATTTGTTAAGGAAACGTAAATAATAATGTAGAAGTCCTATGGAGTATGCTTGCAAGGAAGTATATAACAAAAGTGTATGATGGAAGAAACATGTGCTGTTATATGCACGAAAGGCAGTGAAAATGGTATGGCAAAACCCCAGTTCCCTTCCAAAGGTTCTCCACCCTACTCCGTCGGCTGAACGTGAAGGGGATTGCAGCATATGTATGTATACAAATATATATGTTGCAAAAAACAATATATAGTTACATGTGTGGATATGGAAACACATAGATAGTGGAGCATCTCTATGTAAATGCATACACACAGATGCATATAGCTGCATACATACATACATACATACATACATACATACATCCATACACACACACACACACACACACACACACACACACACATATATATATATATATATATATATATATATATATCGATAAACAGACACATATAAGGAGTCCAAAGCATTATATACTTACATATGTGCATATGCACACACTTATGTAGAGAAACACACACACACACACACACACATATACATATATATGTTTATGCACACATGCATATATACTGAGATGAACATCCATATATATGTGTGTGTTTGTGTATATGCAAATAGATTAATGCAAACATATAAAGATTAATTTGAAGTAGTTAGCATGGTCATGGGTTAGACTTTAATTTTGTTATGTAAATGTGGAATAGAGAGATACATATATATAGTCTAGAGCAGTATATACTTACATATGTGCATATGCAGACACTTATATAGAGAAAGACATACATATATGTATATGTATATGCACATATGCATATATACCCAGATGTTAAAGCATATATGTATATGCATATATACATATGTATGTATACAAACACACACACACACATACATATATATATCAATATATATATATCTATGTGTATGTGTGTGTGTGTGTGTGTGTGTGTGTGTGTGTGTGTGTGTGTGTGTAGGTGCGTGTGTGTGTGGGTGTGGGTGCATGTGTGTGCATGTGTGTGTATACAAAGAGATAGATATATATGTACAATGGTCTTTTTTTCAAGAAGGCAGAATAAGTGCAGTTTAGGATGCCAATCTCATGCCTTTTGACCACCAATTGTTTGAAGAAAGTAACCAATCTAAGATTTATATAAAGAAAGAAAAATAACAAGGAAATAATTATTTATTTGCTAAAATACCTAACGCAGATGTTGATTTGTTAAGGAAACATAAATAACAATGCAGAAGTCTTATGAAGTATGCTTGCAAGGCAGTATATAACAAAAGTGTATGATGGCAGAAACATGTGTTGTTATATGCATGAAAGGCAGTGAAAACGGTTCAGTCAGTAGAACCCTAGTTCCCTTCCAATGGTTCTCCACACTCCTCTGCCAGCTGAACGTGAAGGGGATTGCAACATAGGTATGTATATAAATATATATGTAGCAAAAAACAATATATAGTTACATGTGTGGATATGGAAACACATAGACAATGGAGCATCTCTATGTAAATGCATACACATAGATGAATATATACCTGCATACATATATATATATATATATATATATATATATATATATATATATATATATATATATATATATATATATATATATATATATATATATATATATATATATATATATATATATATATATGGATAAACATACACATATATGCAGTCCAAAGCAATATATACTTACATATGTGCATATGCACACACTTATGTAAACATATAAAGATTAATTCAAAGTAGTTAGCATGGTCATGGGTTGGACTTTAATTCTGTTATGTAAATGTGGAATAGAGAGATACGTATATGCAGTCTAGAGGAGTATATACTTACATATGTGCATATGCAGACACTTATGTAGAGAAAGACATACATCTATGTATATGTATATGCACATATGCATATATACCCAGATGCACATCCATATATATGTGTGTGTTTGTGTTTATCCAAATAGACAAATGCAAACATATAAAGATTAATTCAAAATAGTCAATGTAGCCATGACTTGAACTTTAATTCTGTTATGTAAATGTGGAAGAGGTGATAACACAACGTACATAGAATTGCAATTTGAATTGAAAAGAAAATTCATAGACATGCACATTGTGATTAAAAGTGTGGAGATGTGTTTATGCATAGAAAATGCTGAAATATAAAGGTGTCATATGTTTGTAGTGCTTTTATGAATAAAAGGAGACACAACAATTTGCAGCCTTCATTGGTAGAAAAACATATTAGTTAAAGGATTGAACAAGCCATCTCAAAATGCAAAACAACAAAATAGTAATATGTGGTTATATGTAATGGTTCAATGTTTGAAATAACTGCAAGCAACTGTGGCCAAACAAAACATTCTAAAATTGTTTCTAAATGCCAAAAAAAAATGAGATTTATATAGTGTACGTAGACAAAGAGAAGTTCTATTTTTTGGTCCCCGACATTATAGAGTCATGCAGCTGCACGCATTCGGGCAATCTCTACAAGTAGGCAGGTGAAATCAGCTTTGAAATTGAGTCTTTGCACCTTGTTGATTGTGACTTTGATTTTGCGCTCAGATTTGTATGTGTCAGTAGACACCAAAGCTGTAAAGCTATAGTGTTTGAACATAGCTTTCTTAAGTATGTTGCGAGGTGTTTTTTCTATTGTCAAGTCATATTGTAACATGTATAGTTCCTTTGCAGACAGAGATAAGAGTTCTGTGCCAACCTCGTCAAATGCATTAGCCCAAATAGTGCCTGTATGATCTTGCAGTTTCATCTACAAGAGGTATTTGTAGTTACAGTCAGGGAATTGTGTTTGACACCTAGGGCAGCACCACAAATTATTGGCTAATTTACTACATTTCTTTTTACATTCTTTTCCATTGAATTGCAATGGGCAAGCTATATAGTAAAACTGGTCTTCCTTTATGAAGCACAAGACAGCTGTAATAGTAGTCTCAATGGTTTCTGGCATAATGTTAAGACGTTGTAGGATGGATGCAATTGACATTCTTTAATACTGGTTATTTTTGCAATGGACAGCTGAAGGGTGTAGATCAAGGCATTGTTGGACAGTGCCTCTTAAACAGAGTGGGTCTGCTTCAGGAATAGAAGGGTTAATTTCAAAGGTTGTAGATGCTGAAACATTTATGATTTTCCATTGAAATAACCAACCCTTGCATTTTGAACAGCAAGGATGACAAATGTTCCAGATGTATGCATATTCTTCAAGTCACTACCTAGTTGTTCTGATGGCGGGCCCCAAAGGTTAACATCTATTGTCAAAGTTGACATATCATTTATTTTTACTATTCTCTTGTTTATAGTAGAGCCATCCTTTCTACGAATCATAGAGATCTCTCTGACATTGACAACAACACCAATAACATCACCCAAAGTATTGTTGGTAGTGGTGAGAAGTTCATTAATAGGCTTGAAGCATGTTTTTTTTTCAAGCTCAATAGCATCAGGGGTAGAGCACTTCAAAACTGAAGTTTTAGTCAAGATAATCTCAAGGTGGCTGTTAAGCTTATTGTATACCTTGTTTGCATCTTTCATTGTACCTTTGGACATAACATATGAAGCTCCTTGTTCAATTCGATGATAGTGCAAATCTGCAATTTTGTCAAAGGAAGTGATTCTAATTTCACAACCCTCTTCGTCTATAATATCGAAACTAAAAACCTGGCCATTGCATTTTGGCGTGTTATATTTATGCATCTTCCCTCTTATTTGTTACGCGACCTTTTATGGTCCAATTGTTTTGGTAAGGGTTCAAGCTTTTAACAGGGCTGATATTTTTAGAGGGACCATTTTGCGGGGAAGGCAAATCTGCACTGAATTTAAGAGAACGTTTAGTGGGGGGTGGGGTTTCTTGGCCCAACATTTTCTCTTCCTATTCCTTAAAGAGGTATCAAGGTTTTCCAAGCAAATGGCAATCCATTTTTTTCGCATCAAGAGTGAAGATAGTGATGGCCCTGTAAAAGCGAGAAGGAGGTATGCTCAATTGCAGGATATATGTTTGTAAATAGCATAGAAAGAGGTTCACATAAATGAGGGGAAACACATTATAGAAGCTACCTTGTGTTCCAAAAGTATCGACAAGCATATTTTGTCAACAAAAGAGCAGAGCCTATTTTCAATATCTCTGCATGCAACAAGTCAGCATACTTGACTGGCAAAATGACTACTTGTATATACATGCCATCTGACAAGACAAGTTTGTATCTTTTATTGTCATTTAAGTCACCAACCATTTTTTCAAATGATAAAAGTTGCAGCAATGGTGGAGGGATATCATCTCCAGCATTCATAGATCGGATTGCATATGGGGTAAGCTCAAGGTGATTGGCAAGTCCCTATAAGGAGAGGACAACAAGGTTGTTTTTTTAGAGGAGGAAAGTTTAATAGTAGCAATGCAGACACAATAAAAGAAAAATATGCTTGGTGAGATATATATATATATCTATTCATGCAACAAGATAATAGAATGCCAGTCATATTACAAGGCGATGGAGCAGTTTTAATTAAAAGGATGTGTCACTCTATATTTGTATAAGATAATGTGTTTGTAAGTTTTTTTTTTGTTTTTTTTTGTCAATGGATGGATAGAATATATGCCCAGACTATGAAACATGGGAACGATGACAGCTATGTGGATGGAACGAGACATGTATAGAAGCAATGTTCTTTTGTGTAGCTGGAACACCCAAAAGAATGCTCATATCTTTAAATGGGCAACAACATAGAATGGATTATCTTACCAAAGTATCTGGTGGAGGCTATTGTGATGGAACAGGAGAGCTAGTAGAAGATGACATACTACTTAATGCTCTTCACAATTGGAGGAAGTGATATTTTGTGGGAGCAAAGAATGCCTATAGGAAAATAAGCAGCACAAAGAAAGGTTGAACAACATATTCAAATAAAACGTCCAAAGGAAAGTGCAACATTAAAACCAAACATTCATAAATATTGAGATTGATATATATGCAAATTATACATGCACACTTTGACTACCCAACAAATCCAATGATTTGTTCCCTATTTTTCCAAGGCAACAAAATACAAAATTATAGGTAGTTGGGAAAAGAGGTAACAAATACAAAATTATGAACCAAGCTAGTTTTTCAATGTTAAAGTCTGCCTAGTCGACCCGAAAAGAGGTGGGAAGTAGAAACCTATTAGCTAAGTTGCTTCTTAGTTTTTACCTCCGCCTAGTCAACGTAAACAAGGTTGGTAGCAAATACAAAACTTTTAGTTGAGCCAGGTGTCCAGTTTTAAATTTTGGTTATGAGGTTGAAGGAAAGGGGACATAATTGGGAAAAGGGTAAAGATAGCTACAGGCAAGGGACAAAAAAGTAAGAGGAAAGTTGATTCTTCAATAACCTTCTAAAAAATGATTAACACCTTTGACATATTGTAATTAGTGTGAAGCTATCAAGGTTCTATCTTACATTTTAAAATCAATTTGAAACCCATAAGCCCAAAGGAATACAATCCACTTGTGAAAGATGAACAGAGCAACAAGGACAACTGAAGTGCAAGCAGGGCAAATTGTATCAATGTTCAGCACACAACCCATCAATATTCAGGGCAACTCAAGGACAATGTCAAATTTACTTTTTTCTATGAATCCACATAGAAGGCACCACATACAACTCAATACAATTCAACAAACAACATAATAATTATGTGGGCAACAAGTATGGATACATGTATCTATGCTAATAACCGCATAAGAATTATTTTGGGCAACAAGTATGGCAATATATTTATATATGTAAATAAACAATTAGATTTTAAAATGGATTGAAGCACCCACTTTTCTTGATACATCTAATCACATTGTTGTAAGCCAATGCCTTTGAGAAGAAAAGGATAGACAATCATATAGTCTCTATAAACAAGTTGAAAAAGACAAGGGAAATCAATAAAAGGAGATTAGCAATAGAAGGCCATGTATATCTTGGTCGTCAGGACAAACAAAGCCACAACTCAATACTGTAGTTTGTGCAAAGTAGAATGTAAAAACACAAAAAGTAAATTCAAAATGAACAAGTTTGTTAAAATTTGCTAATCTTGGTTGTCGGGACAAACAAAGCCACAACTCAATACTGTAGTTTGTGCAAAGTAGAACGTAAAAACACAAAAAGTAAATTCAAAATGAACAAGTTTGTTAAAATTTGATACTGTCTGGAGGACAAAACTGCCAACATATAAAACAATAGGGATTTGTGACGAAGGCAAGCAACAATGTCAATGTCAATCAGGGAAGCAACCCAACACAAATAGTAATTGTAACACAACTCATTGAATGGCCACTGACTTGTATGCATGCCACTGCGTACTCTTTCTTTCTGATGACATTCAATATAAAAAAAAATACATACATACAAACATACATAGTCTTGGAATCTAGAGGCTGGTTTTATTAGTAGATATAATATGGATGCTACAAAAAAGAGATCCAAAATTCATCACCTTATTTATCCACTGATACAAAGCACTCTCATTTAGCATATAGAATTCCATAGCACTCTTATTTAGCATATAGAATTCCACAAGACTCTTATTTAGCATATAGAATTCCACATTGCCAATGAACTAACGAAAGCTGTCTTTCAAGGAATTTAAGTGGGAATCTCTATAAAAATACAAACTGCAATTTTCCAAGATGTAAATGGGAACAAGATTAAAAGTAAAGTTAATACGAGAAATAACTATGTTGTGATCAAACTCAACATACAAAAACCACGCAATGGCAATATTTTTTTGACACCAAACAATTCCTACTATTGGGCAGTTACAATCTACACTTCAGGCACACCATGCTAGTTACTATTTGTTGATGAATTTGTTTTGAAAAGAACTATTAAGAATCTTAACTATGGTGGGGTTTTTTTTTGTTGGCTCTTTTTTTTAATAGAATTCATAGCAATAATCTAAAAATAAAGGAAAAGAAGAAACGAAAAATGAGGTTGGGGTGGTTTGATTGTGGGACTTGGAAAGGCCTGCGCAGTAGAAGGGATGGTTCCTTAATTTGTGTTGCACCAGCAAAGAGGTAGGTTTCTCTATCAAAGAAATAAGTTCCTTATAATGTTTTCTTAATTGATAGATGTAATTTCTAGATATTATTTACAACACTCTTACCTACAGGTTTTTTTTTAACTCATTCTCACAACTTTGAAGATTATAAGCTATTTAACTTGCTCTAGTCTAAACGTAGATGGATAGCGAGTACATTTGCATGGTAGAATATAAAATGTGGACCAGCAACTTAGAATCGAACAGATTTGACATGCTCTTACAATTTTATTTATTTTTTGCCTACCTTATAGTTTTGAACAAGAAGTTTTTTCAATATATCTTTTATTTGACTTTTTCAATCTAAAGACTTGTGTAGTAGAAGGGTTGGATTCTTAATTTGTGTTGTACCAGGAAAGAGGCAGGTTTTTTTTTATTTAGGTTTTTCAATCCAAAGACTTGTGGAGTAGAATGGTTGGATCCTTAATTCGTATTCCACCAGGGAAGAGGCAGGTTTGTCTATCAAAGAGATAAGTTCCTTATAATGTTTTCTTAATTGGCAGATGTAATTTGTAGAGATTATTTGACCAAAAAAAGACAAACCATCTTTAGAAGGCTTTGGATGGCTATCCATACTCTATTCCACCACTCCCAAGATGCTAGAAAAAGGTTGATGCCCATAGTTATCATCACCAATGGAGTTGTAGCATACCTCTGTTACAGTATCATTGCAAACCCATGCCTTGCACAATATCAACCAAGGCTTCTATTATTACCAACACTCAAGGTTCCTTGACCCGCAATCCATCCATAGTCATCTTAGAGAAAGCTAAACAGTTTAAACCAAATGAAATTCATGGAAATATAGCCATCAAAGTTCTAAGAATAAGTTAAAATTAAAATCTGCATGCAAGAGGGTTGCAAAAAGTTAAGTGGGTTTTCTAATGTGTGAAAACATATATTGTTAAAGTTGGAAAACTGCAAACATAAGATTGATATTCCAGTGCTCAGGAAAACTACAAACATATATTGTTAAAGTTGCAAAACTGCAAACATATGTCGATCTTATATGTTTACAGTTTTTCAACTGCAAACATATATCGATCTGCAAGTCTTTTGTCCATTTTAGTGTTCCTTATTTCTCTTATTTTGGTGTAGCCAAGGAGAAAATCTTCTAAGAACTGTATTTATGTCTTTCTACTCTTCTTTTAAATTCTAGGTTTTCCAATGTCTACATTAAAAAAAAAAAGAGGAAAAGAAAGATAAAGAAAGTGTTATTTTAATAAATGGTAATTTCATATGGCTTATTAGGGTTTGCAAGGCAAACACTTTTTGCTCTCACTACCATTGATCGACCTTGTTGTTTAGGTTCCTTGTGAGCTTTATAAAGCCTTGTCTATTTCGCACAATAAATATGGTTTTTTATGTTTAGATCTTTAAAATGAAGATTTTATGAAACAAAGAGCTTTAATGGTTAAGCGTACCTTGAGCACATCCATCTGTAGATGATGAGCAACTCTTGAATCCATTAAAACAATGTCTCTAATTTATTTGATGGATAAACAATTCTGGTTTCACTTTGTTTTCGATTGGAATACAAATCCAATAAAAATAAGATCGATATTTTAGAACTGCAATCATATATTGTTAAAGTTGGAAAACTACAAGCATATATCAATCTTATGTTTACAGTTTTTCAACTCTAAAAACTATCAATTTTTTCAAAAATCGCTAAAAACCCCACAACACATTTTCCACAAAATGAGAGGTCTTCTGAAAGTAGCACTTACCTACTCATCTAACACACGTTCCGCTTGATTAGTAGTAGTAGGCGAAGCAACCTAAAAATGGTTCAAGCAAACACGAAAATTTATTTCGACCCAAATTTGTTGAGCTTCCTTCGCAACCTCTTCTGATTGAGCAAAACCAAAGAAATAAATGAACATCAAAGCTCAGTGCGAGAAACAAAAAAGAACGGAAAAACCCTTCGTAATCTCTTCTGATTGAGTAAAACCAAAGAAACAAATGAACATCAGAGCTCAGTGCGAGAAACAAAAAAGAATGGCAAAACCTAGCGTTCAATGCATATAAATGACATTCAATGTCCTCATGCCTCAAACAACTCCTCGCAGATTGCATTTAATAAAGTATTTATTTCATTGCACAAATTCCACATTTAAAAAAGGTTAAAATACTTTTGTCACCGCATCTTATCTCATTTTTATAGTCTTTCCTGATATATTTGATAAACTCTCTATAAATTTATTTTTTGCTCATACTGTTAGGGATTCTTGGGATTTTGTTTGTGCCCTTCCCTCATGCCAAACAATATTTTACGCTAACCATCATTGGGTTTCAAAATGGTGTCCATTTTGCTCGCTAACCGAGGTTTAGATTATAGAATATCATGGTAAATACCTTTGTATTCCTGATTATATCATGGCAGACGTAATTGATCTGAAATGTAATTTAAATCAGGGTTAATGTGCCAAATATGGCAACCGTAAAACTGATTTGACATGCATCCACCTCACAACTCGCATGGCCCTTTGCTATCACTGAAGAATAATGATCGTCATAAAACAAATTTCCCGTTCCCCCAAAAAAAAACCTCTGGGACACTAACAATTTTCTGGGCATAAATGCTCCCATGGAAAGCCTATCGACTTAATTAAATAGAAATAAAATTAAAAATACATACTTGCATCATGATATCTTTGTCTTCTTTGTTCTTGATATCTTTCTTCCGTTTCAGGAGAATAATTCCTTGAAGTCTTATTTTGCCTTCTCTTCTTGTTCCCCATGCTTTTAAAAAAACCTTCGAATTATTGCCCTAAAAATAATTTTCAAATGTCTTCCCTCATCCACAAATGAGAATTATTTTAATCATTTGTGTGATAAAAAATGAAAAAAATATGGACATTTATACGACTCCACAAATGAATTTTTGTTTTTTTTTGCGTTGGCCAGAGTTCGAACAAAACCCGACAGTTAAAAATGGTTAGGTTCATTCGAACCTGATCATTACGAAAAATTATAGGCCAAAATTAAGCCCATGGGTTCGAGTGAATGGGGGTTTTCTCGAACCCCTTATGGTTCGAGCAAACCCAATTCGATTGAAGTACTGTTCATTCAAACCTTCTTGTTAGAGGTTTCTCCCAAAAATTTTCAGAGTTCTGAAGAATTTATGACTTCGAAGCTCTGGTTCAAAGCATGAATGAAATAATCTTGATAACCCAAAAATATTAGATGGTAGTACTCGGAGCAAGCTTTCCAATGAGTATAATTTTGTTATATTTTGAATTTATTATGTTCTTGTTTTTTTAATTTTATGGAAAATTGGTTTTTCACACAACATGAACTTCTCTATTCAACGCATTGGGAAAAATAAGAAACTAATTCAAAAAAATTCTAAAAAATATCTAAGCCCTTGGTATTGATGTCTACTTTCTAACAAAAATAAATAAATTGAATTTCGATATATATACAACAAGTTATGTGTTCAAACTTAAACCTATATCTGAATTATGACTGGTCGGACTTCAAAACTTTATAAAATGAAAAATATTGAGCATATCACTATCAAACCAAATGCAAGCTCTGGCTATTGATGTTACAAACCAAAATTCGAAAGTATCGAGTTTTTATCATTTATATAAAAAAAGTTATGCATTTCAGGAGGCACGTCACTCTTAAAAAATGTAGTTTGTTGTAAAAAACTACTTTTCGAGGGAGATGGAAAATTTCAAAAAAAATCCTTCAAAAAAGTTTGAAAAAAATGTATATAGAATCTAGAAGAAAAATTCTACAAACCACTAATTTACATCATCTTCAAATTTTTAATAGTTTAAAAGTTATAGTTCTCAGAAGTTGAAGATTATTTTAAAAATGTACATCTCAGTGTCAAAAGTGGCAAAAAAGTGGGAACCATTATTGTGAGTTCACTGAATTCTTCAAAGAAAGACAAATCAATTTCACATGGTCATAAGTAGATATGCTAGGATTAGATCTAGATCTTATCATGCATCACTTAAATGTTTCTCATGGAGTAAAACCAATAAACAAAAAGCTAAGAAAGATGCATCCTCATATAGCTATAGTGGTGAAAGCGGAATTCAAGAAATTGCTAGATGTAGGATTTAGCAGACCAATAGCATATCTAGAATGGGTATCCAATATTGTCCCTATTTCTAATCCAGATAAAAGTATCAGGGTATGCACAGACTTCAAAGATCTTAATAAGGTGTATCCTAAAGATAATTTTCCTTTACCAAATATAGATGTCATTGTGGATTTAACAGCTGGACACGAAATGTTTTCTCTTATGGATGGTTTCTCAGGATACAATCATATAAAAATAGCACCAGAAGATCAAGAGAAGATGACCTTCACATGCCCATGGGGTACTTTCTATCGAAATGTAATGCCTTTTGGACTCAAGAACGCAGTAGCTACCTACCAAAGGACATTGATGACAATTTTTCATGATATGATGCATACCTTCATGGAAGATTATGTTGATGACCTATTGGCCAAGTCACATACTAGAAAAGCACAACTCGAAATCCTAGCAAAGATCTTTGACCACTTGGAGAAATATAAACTAAGGTTGAATCCAAAGAAATGTACATTTGGTGTCACATCTGGTAGACTTCTGGGATACATTGTTTCAGTATGAGACATTGACGTAGATCCAAACAAAGTTAAATAATCATGGAAATGGAATCACCCAAAAATATCAGTTAGTTAAGATCACTTCAAGGGAGACTTCAGTCTGTTAGAAGGTTCACATCCCAACTAGCTGATAGATGTCATCCTTTCATGCATTTTTTGTGCAAAAATGTTCCATTCAAATATGACACTTGTGAAGAATCTTCTTATGCAATAAAGGAATATGTAATGAACCCACCTGTCCTAATGTTACCGATTGAAGGACATCCATTATTATTGTATATATTAGCCACCAATGTATCATTAGGAGCTCTGTTAGCACAATTGGATCATGAAGGGAAAGACCAAACTATTTATTATATCAACATGACCTTAGTTGAATATGAGCTCAACTACTCATCCATTGAGAAGGAATTCTTAGAAGTAGTGTTTGCATCCCAGAAACTAAGACACTATATGCTAACCCATTCAGTGAAGCTGATAGCCAAAATTGATCCATTGAAATATCTTCCTAGCAAGGCAACCTTAATAGGTAGATTGGCAAAATGGGTAATGATCCTAGGTGAGTTTCACATTGAATAAATTGATAGAAAAACAATAAAAGGACAATTGATTGCTGACCAATTAATAGAGGAACCACTCTAGGATGATCATCCAATACAAGTTGAATTTGTAGATGTTGATGTTCTTAAAGTCATGAAGAAAACATGTCAGATGTATTTTGATGGCTCTTATACACAACATGGATCGGGGGAAGGCTTGCTATTTATCACACCTCAAGGTCACACTATCCCAAAAGAATACAAACTAAATTTCCCTTGCACCAATAGTATGGCAAAATATGAGGCATTAGTAACAGGAATCAAGATGGCTTTAGAATGAAATATCACACATTTACAAGTTTTTGGAGATTCTCAGCTTGTCATCAATCAAGTCAATGATGATTATAAAACCAAAGATGAAAAGATAATTCCTTACAAGAAGATGGTTGATGACTTTAGAAAGTACTTTGTGGACATTTCTTTTGAGAAAATCCCGAGGAGTGACAAAAAAGTAGCTAATGTCACGGCTACAATTTCCTCTTTGCTTCAAACACAAGAAAGTCGAGATCATTATGAATTCCTGGTGGAAGAATTATTTCACCCTACCTATGACTTTCTTGATGCCCAAATCATATGTCACCTAGTAGGACCCCATTCCTCCTGTTATGGCCAAATTTATACCTACTTGAAAGATGATACCCTTCCTCTTGACCTATCAAAGAATCAAAAATGAATTTTTATTCAACAATCCACTTGCTACACCATTATCGCAGATACTTTATATAGACAAGGTCTGGATGGTACTCTCCTCAAATGTCTTGAGTAGGAAGAATCTGAGAAGGCTTTAATTGAAGTACATAATGGTATTTGTGGTACTCATTTGAGTGGCCTTACTCTTTTGAAGAAACTCATACGATTGGGTTACTATTGGCCTACTATGGAAAGGGATACTTTTCAATTCGCTAAAAAGTGCAAACAATACTAGATCCATGATTGTCTCATATATGCACCAGCACAGTAACTTCATACGTTGGCAACATCATGGCCATTTTGTCAATGGGGCCTGGATCTAGTAGGGAAAATCCATCCACCTTCCTAAAACAGTCACAAGTTCATACTCACTAATATCACATGAAAGTAGACCACCACATTCATCTTGAACTATATCATATCTCTATGGTATTCCTATGACTATTATTACTGATAATGGGCAGCCATTTAAAAATCAAGATGTAAGAGAGCTATGTGAAAACTTTCAGATCCAGCACAGGTTTTCCACACCATATTACCCTTAGGGAAATGGTGAGATAAGAAAGAAATAAAAAAATCTTGAAAATATTAAAGAAGATAGTTAATGATGTTGGCAAAGGCTGACATGTTTAGCTGAATCCTTCTCTATGGGCATATTTTACTAGTATCCGCACCCCAATAGGTGCCACACCATATTCTCTTGTCTATGGGTCAGAAGAAATATTACTAGTGGAGGTTGAAATACCATCTCTCCATGTGTCACTGAAGGGTCTCATTCCAGATGAGGAGAAATGAGTGTCTAGGTTACAATAACTTGAATTGCTGCAAGAGCATAGACAAAACACTGCTGATCATTTGAGAGTCTACCAACAAAGGATGTCTCACAGCTACAATCATAAAGTAAAACCTAGGATTTTTCAAGTTGGTGATCTTGTGCTTAAGGAGAATCCACACACTCATCAAGATCATGAAAAGAAAGGAAAGTTCAAGCCAAATTGGGTAGTTCCTTTTGTTGTCACAACTGCATGTGGATCTAGTGCTTACCAATTGTCCACACCAGAAGGAGATCAACTCAAGGAACCCATCAATAGCATACATCTGAAAAAAAATTATACCTAAAAGAAGAGAAAAATCTAAAAAAATCAGAAAAACAAAAAAATAGAAAAGCAGAAAATCCAAAAAAAAAACAGAAAAAAAAAGAGAAAAATAAAAAAAATCAAATATGAGAAAAAGTGCAATAAAAATTGATGCTCCTGCAAAATGGAAGGATTAGTTATGATAACCAAACACAAGAAACAACAAGAAACCAATTGTTAGTGTTAGAGATCACAAGTAAAACACTATCCTAAACAAACATATCAAGAAAGACACTACAAAATAGATAGAAAGCTTAATAAATCTAAGAAAAGCTATTAAACACCTCCAAATGCTCTCTACCATGTTGGTAGCTTCTGCTTCCTTCTTCATCTCCTCTCCAAGTTCCAAATAAGTGTAGCTCTCAGTAGATTTTTGCACTATGGATGCCTTATGGAGGTTCAAGATGAAAAATGATCAAGCTATGCTATGCAAGTGTGAACAAAAACTAATATGAGAGATTATCTAATTAGCTAGTGTTAATTTTAAGCCAAAAGAGTGAATATAAGTGATTTATACTAAATGCTCTCTATCTAAAAATGACTATAAGGTAAATGCATACAAGTTTTCAGGATCTGGTTTATAAAGAAATGGGCTCTATTTATAGGGAAAATGGAGCAATGGATGGTTGAGATTGAGTAATCTCAACAAGGGTCAGGATTGAATGATTTAAGATCCATGTGAGGAATTTCAACCCATCTCATGTTGAGATGGGTTGATGATTTAAGGTCCTTATTAAATGCTTGACATTACTTGAGGGTTAACTTGGGAGGTAAGGTCAAGGTTGAGTTGAGTGAATAAATTCATTATCCAAAGAATAATGCTTTTATCCAATGGATAAAATCTTGTGCAAGAGTTAATAAGGATAACCATGGTCAAAGCAATAAATTCTTGAGGAGACACATGGGTTACACGAGGGTTGAGTTAGGGGTCAAAGTCCCTAACCATGGGTGCAAGTGGATCTAACTATAAATGGTTATGTAAGAGCCATTAATGGTCATGTAAGAGCCATTATTCATTTGGAAGACTTTAGAGGTTAGCTTGTTGGACATGTAAAGCATTAAATGCTTTTCAAAGACTTTGGAGTCTTTGAGAAGTGACTCCAAGTTGCTTAGGAATGTGAAAATATTTAGGGGATGGATTAAGCTAATTAGGCAGGTGTTAGAAGAGTCTAGAAGGGGATTTAGGATTGCAAGTGGGTTTGGTGGGTAAGGGAAAATAGGTTTTTTATTAAAATAAAATTCATTTATTTCAACAAATAGGTGCAAGTTGCATTTTTAGGAAAATGCAAGTGGGGGGGATTTAATGATTTAAATAAATATTTTATTTAATTTATTTAAAAGAGGAAAGGGGATTAAATTAAATAAATAGGATTTATTCATTTAATTGATTGTGAATTTGGTTTAATGAATTAATTAAAATAAATTGAATAATTTATTTAATTAATAAGAGAATGTTTGAAGATGAATTAATTAAATGTTAATTTAATTTACTGATGGCTAGTGGGATTTTCATAAAATAAATATCAAATATTTATTTAATTAAACTGGATAGATTTATGTGACTACAAAAACAAATGATGAAAACTTGGAAACAAGCACCATTTGTCAGCTAGCTTCTCCATCTATTTAGTCACTTGTCTTGCATCTATCCTTCACCATTGTACATATTCACAATAAAGCCTTATATATTTAACCAGGACTCATTTGTAAATCCCACCATGGTTTCGAACATTGTATATACCAGTGTGTTTTTGGACTGGGGGCAAAATCTTGAACTCAATCAGTAATAATCTTCTTTGAGCTTAAATGCATCAGAGAAGCAGCAAGTTAGGCAATGTTAGTCATAAGAAAAGATAGAGGAATTAAACATTGAACATAAGTATCAAAATCCAGCTTAACTTCAAACCAAACCATAAATCAATGGATGATATAATCTTTATCATATCTGAAACACTTTAGTTTGAATGTTCAAATATTGTCTTTTGATTTTTGTTATCATGCTTCCAGAGTGACTCAAGGATGTCTTGTACTAGAGAAACACGGATGAAGCATGATATTTTCTTCGTCTGCTCCATGTTAGTTCATCATTATTACTGTGCAATTTTTTTACGAGACATGATCAATCAAATATCATTGATGACATTTTGGGTTTGTATAGGAGGATGATTAACTTTTGTCTGTTTGCATGCAAGCAATACTCAGGTCATCTTGGTCCATTATAACTTGATGCTCGTGTTAACTTGCAATATCAAAATCTAGGTAATCGGTGCTCAGGTCATCATGGTTCAATTATACCATTGATTTTTGCACTCGCTTACCATATTTTAAAGGCTTAATGATGATAAAAAGAATGATCAAAGTGATTGGTCCGATGATAACATGGCATTACTTGCATATTTGCATATTTAGATTAGATTGCATGCTACATTCAAGGTGCATAAGGGATCAAATTTCATTTTCCAGAGGCTGAGGTCAAGTGGTGTTATCTCTCTTATTAAGTGATGGATTATATTGGACATCCCCAAAAATAAATAAGTCATGCATTTTAGATCATAACATTTACATTTCATATTGCACATCATTGTCATAGAGTCATTTGCATTTCATCAAAAATCATAAGAAACAACAAAAAGAAAGTATATCATATAGTTAGCATCTCATACCATCACATATGTATCACATAGTAGATAAAACCATTCATAAAACATCATGCATAAATCATTATTGTACCATAAAGTCATAACATCATTCGTTGTAAAAAAGAATAAACATCTCAAATAGGATCTATCATGCATTGTATTCAATCATCAATAAATCACATAATCACATAGGCATGCCTCATTTAAATACTACATCATCATACAGAAAGAATACATCCATTATCTAAAATCCATAATCATATAGAACTTAAGACATACATCATGTAAAGAGTTGCATACATCTAATAGATATAAGACATCATCATAAAGTAAGTGGAATGCATCCATCATATAGAAAAAAAGGTGCATCATAAGCTACATCTCATATAATCAAAAAAATAATTGAGGTCCAACATAACATGATATCACAAAAATATCAGAGATACATCACAAAAATGAATTGTAGGAATCATCAATATCTCATCAATCAAGTGAATACAAAATCAAATATGTGACATATCAAGAGGGGTAATGCACTAAACTTTCATTATACCACCTCTCTACTAAAGTTGTCAAAAAAACCCAGTTAATCCTATACTGGGGCATATGGATCAACAAGGACATTCCATATCTATATATCAAATCGAGGTTCACCTGTGTCAAGCACAAGGTCAACTGCCAGATCTTTAGGAATCTCTCCCAAGACTGAAAAACACGAATCTACTCTCTTGTTATCACATCAAATCAATGTATCACTTTTGAGCATCAATCTATCTATCAATCAATCAACCAACCTAATCAGCTCATGTGAGATTCAATCAATCTTGTTGAGTTTTCATCATCGACTCTCATTCATCATGAGGTCATTTTTTATCTATCCTATCAACCTATTATCATCATGGTAATCAAAACTAATAAGAATCAATCAAATAGGTGACTGAAAAATCAATTTTTTATCCATCTAGCATAAAAACGCCATTCTATCTCATCAAAACGTAAAAATGGCAATGCTGGGGAAGAAATTTGAAATCTATTATCGGGAGATCCATCAAAAAATTTAAAAATCTCTAAAAATAAAAAAATCAGGAAAAAATTTAAAATTTTTCAAAAATCATGAAAAATCTTAAAAATTCAAAATTTTCCAATTTATCTCCCAAGGGGGCAACCTCACATCCATCATCTATTATTCAATGTTCAGGGCATTATATCTAACCAAATCAGCAGTAGCGAGCAATTTTTCTTTGAACCAACATGATATCACAGATCACTTCGAAGAGGGTCAAAATGTATACACTAAAAATCAGTTTGGAAAATTGAATTAATTAAATATGAAAATAATATAATTAATGACCTTTATTCTTCTCCTATATAAATAAATAAATAAATTTTTTTATATGGTCCATTTTTCTAATTCATCCCACCAAAATCAATTTCTTCTATTTCCTAATTAAATAAATGAATTTGGTTAATTTGTTTATTTAATTATTCTCCCCATTAAATTTGAATTAAAAATTCAAATTGAAGCACGTGTCCTAACTCCTAACCACTCCCTAACCTAGCCTATTTCTAACCAACCCCTAGTCTAATCATAGGTGAACTAATCCTATCATGTACAACCTCTTATCCTAACCAGTTTTGGAGTTGTCACCCTCTCTTGGAGACACATGGCACTTATGCCACTTGCCCCTTTGTTGGCATATGGTTGGAGATTCTTTGCCACTTGTCTCCTTACGAATGATAAGTGTCCATTTACTCAACCTCCTTCCAAATTATTCAATCTTAGTCATCAATTTATCTAGACTGAATCTTCACCGTTGATTATTGCCACCTCACCTCTGGTCATGAAAATCCTATAAATTACCCCTCTTTTGGCTATGAGAGGACATTAGCATCATTATCAACATTTTGTCGGTATTCTATCTTCTTTTTTAGACATCATAGTTATCATAGCATTAGAATAGCATAACATCATTGTAATAATGGCTTTCATGATAGTTTAATCATCATAATGTAGATTTGCATAGAAATAAATTAGCTTGTGCATCTTAACTTGCATATCAATTCCCATTTCTTGGGTTGTCACTTTGTCAAAGATCATGCATCTGAGAGCCACCAAATGAACTGACAAAGTCCTCAAGATTGGGGAGTGATGAGACGACATTGGGGAGTGTTTTAAATGCTTTGTTTTATTTCCTCAATTTAATGTTTCATTGAGTATGTGTGATTTAAATTATTTTTTAAGAAATTAATCACAATAATTTTGCACACAGTTGCAATACTACTTAGTAGAGTTTTCGTGACCTTTACATAATTATTGTATAGTTTGATTTTTGTATGATTATGGCATGGGTTATGGTAGATGTATGTTTAGAATAAAAGTATTTAAAGGAAATGGTTTATTATAATCATTTGATATGTTTTGCACATTTGTTCTTGTAAAAATGTTGACTTCTTCATTATGTTTTGATTAGTTTAAACTAAGAGAGGCGCAAACCATTACATAGCTACTACATAGATGAAAAAATAAGAAAATCCATGGGACTCATGAGTAGTTAGAATCCAAAACGCCAATGCCAACTATCAGAAAAGAACAAAAACCAAAAGGCACCAAAAACCATAAACAAGAAAACCCAAAGACATAAGAGACTAAAGAGTAGCAAAACGTAAAACACATAAACCCACACCCACTAAAGGCATGAACCGATGGCCTACCTAGTGGAGGGCTACTTAGTCTTCCAATCCTGACTCATAGCCTTCACCTTATCAAAGAGGGAGAGTCATTTGTTGGATCCTTTGCTAGATGAAATAGGAAGTGATTCTAGAGTCACTTTCCCCCTAGACACTGATGCCTCCATCCTTGTAGCTAGTGAAGAGTCTAAATGAAATCTTCTTTCATGCCTAATTCTTCTCAATGTCTTCTTGGATACCTTATAGAGTTTTTTAATTCCTTTTAAAAATTTCATTACTTTGCACAATCATATCCTTCAGTTTTCTTTTGAGGGACACCTAGCTATTTTGAATCCTCATCATAGCCTTCATTGTTTCCTTCTTGTCCTCTTTCTAGTTAATCTTATCATATAGCCCCTTCAATTCTTCCTCCATTCTTTCCCATTTGTCTTAATTATTGGCCAAATTGTTATCTACTTCCTAAACTCTTTGGTGTTTTTCCTCCATAGCCCAACTAGAAGCTCTTGAATCTACTTCAACAAGGCCTTCCAATCTATTAATTTTCTTTCTTGCCACATTAAGCTGACCCAAAAGACAATAGATGATAGCCTACTTCTTATTGTAGTCATTATAGAGTTAGTTAGGCTTCTATTTATAGAAAGGGAAGTCCTATTTTATTGGTGATTTGGGGGGGAGGGAACCAAAGGAAGGGATAGAATGGGTATCCTCTTTGTTAATAGGTTTGTTTGGCCCATCCAATGTGACTCAGTAGACCAAGGAGAGGAAAAAAACTAAAAGGCATTCCCCTTTTCATTCATCTCTTCAACAATACTTACAATTATGGGAGGGGTCAATGATTTTTAAAATTTAGTCATTTTGCTAGCGTTGACCCAGGAAGGGTTCCCTTTAGGGTTAGGATTAAGGTTGAGCTCTTTGCAATCTAAGATATTTGAAAGCTAAACACATAGAGAAGAGCCAAAGGGATTAAAATTTAGGCCACTAGTAAGGGTTAAGTTTAGATGAAAATTATAAAGTTGAAGGATAATCCCCTGGTGCAATGGAAGGACATATTTATTTTTGGCCATAGCTATAGATTGAGAAATATATGATAAAAGCCAATATGAGAAATTAATTTTCAACACAAGATTAAATGGTTAAGCATAGGAAAAACTATGAATGGAAGCATTCAAACCCCCTATCCAAGGTGGTGAAATTCATGAGGAGAAGTATCGCTTCTTTTAAATATTCCAGGTAAGTTGTTCTTGTTGAAGCCACTTTGATAAACGGATACATTTTGTCCTGACTTTAGGAACCTTTTAAAATCATCATTGTAATTACTCTTTAGCTTCTTAGAGAAGGGAATGCCTTCAACTACAAAATGTATACCATCTACAATAGTCTCCATAGACATAGTGAATTTTACCCCACCAACTTAAACTTCACCTTCCTCCCAATATTTGGCAAGTTGTTTAGACAAAATAGGGTTGTAACACTTCATACCTTCAACATAGGTCACCAGATTTTCTTCCACCACCTTATTCTAGAGAACCACATTTTGTTTAAACTTGTCACAATTGTCTGGCTCTATATGGATGAGGTCCCTACCCATGGTATGTATAGTAAAACCAAGTATACAACTCAAAGAGGTATATCTAAAACCAACTTTTGGAAAGAGACACCAAAGGCTAAAATCGTAGCTATCAAAAGATTTAATAAATCCAATCCTTTCTAAAAAATGATTGTAGTACAATATGGAAAAGAAAGAGATTAAAAAGGAAATAATAAATTTTTTAATTCTCATTGGGATGGTTGTCTTCAAGGAATATGGCACAAACAACATTAGGTAATTCATGCAATATTGTCTAGGTTTTAAGGCCCTTGGTTAAAGGGCCTAAGCTAACCAACTTGTCCGCAGTCTTATTTCCTTCTCTAAAGGTGTGAAGATATCTAGTGTGGCCAAGCATAGAAATTATATCTTGGCACTTAGTGATTAAATACATTATCCACCATCCTGGCTTCAGTTTCCCTTGCAATAGCATAATTACATTTTTCAAATCACCTTCAATGATGATTTTTTGGTAACCTTTGTCTAAATCGCAATAGTGGTGCCAAAGAAAGCCACCATTACTTCGATCATGTTAGATGTATTAGATCCCAAATTTTCCACTTAGGCTACCATGAATTTACCCCTTAGATCTTTGATGAACCTTACCCCATGCACTTGACCCGGGTTTCCTTTAGAAAACCCATCAAAATTAAGTTTCCACCAACTAGTGTCAAGGGGATGATGTAATGTTTCTTTTAAACCTAAGAGGCAGGGATATGAAGTTTGAAAGGACATCTGCCAACTACCAATTTTTGGTAATGTTCCAATCCAAAGTTAAGGGGGATGGGAGTATTCAGATTTACCAAAGCCTCTCATATTCACCTTAACCTAGTTGATAATGAAATGTGATAGAGATTCTCAATGAGTCTTGTGGTTTCTATAGTTTCTATTGTTGTGTTATTGTTATAAGCTCCAACTCGTATTGAGGAAGGCTTGCCACTAGTGTTCATGAATAAGAGGATTGTAAGATGGAGGAGTCCAAATGAAAGAAACCAACTTAGGGTCTAGGTGCCATACCCAATACACTAAGAATAAGATATTAATATTTTGTATGACAAGCCAAGAAAACTGATAGTGGAATAAAAGGTGGTTGAATCTTTCCTCCACCATCTCACAAAGAATACACCTATTCACCATGTAGAATCCTCTCTCATTTAGGTTGTTTATATTCAAGATCCTTTTATGAAAGATAGTCCACTAGAAATAGTAAACCTTAAGGAATGTTTTTGACTTCTAGATAAAAGACCTCAGTTGTTAGACCGTGTCTTTAGGAACCTTCCTCTAATACCAATTTTTGAACACACCTAGATTCTGAAAGGGCGAGTGAATCGACAAAAACTAAAAAATAACCATTCATTAATTTAAACCATTAAATCAAATGTGTAGAAGTAAAGAATAAAATGTAGCATGCACCACACAAGAACACCAAGGCATTTCTATGAAAAATCTAAGGAGAGAAAACCATGGTGAGGATCAACTCACAATATATAAAACAAGTTTTTACAAAAAAATTAAATTAAGGTTCACTACCAAGAAATCTCACTACTCCCTAAATGGACTTGTAGGCTAAGACATACTACCCTAGGGCAAGATACAATTGACTTGCAAACTAAAGATCACTTTTTTAGGACAAGATACAATGAGATTACAATGAAAAACATAATGTGAATTTTTGTAGAAGAAACATCTCACGAATGCTAAAAGTTCAATCCTCTTTGTAGCCCAATATTTAGTCACACTAATTTCAGACAAGTCATAATCATATAAAATATTATTGATCTATTTGGCACATCAACAAAATTCACATTAGCTCTCACATATTAAAAATTAACTATCCTTATATTTATTTTATGCAACATACTAAAACTTCAATTAGGTTGGCTCAATTGGACCTAATAAATGAAACATGTGACCAAGCATAGGTCAACCTCAAATCTATTCATAATCAATGCAAAATAGGTTAAACATAAAGCACCACTCAATTTGAAATACAAACATGTCATAACACATCCTCCAAAGAAAATGGAATAGGTTATGATCAACTGCAAACAGAGGAACATACTAGTCAAACCAAAGATCAACTCTCGTACCAAAATTGTTTAACTATTAGAAATGATATCATCGAGAAGAAGCCAAAACACCACATAGACCACCATACAAGAAATGCAAATAACTAGTAACCTTTCCTTAGTCATTTTCTAAATTAACTAATAATCATTTATGCTAATGGAGAGAGAAAAAATCACTGAACTGGCAATCACAATGCAGATCATATAGACTTTGTGTCAGATCAACATGTAGAACCAAAGAACCAACAACCCTAAAAATTATGTCACCGATCCAATACACCATCCTAATTGTCTTCCCCAAACTACATAGGTATACCAATCAATATGGTAGAATGTGGAGTATTCTAGTGAGCCACCTGGAACACCATACACTGACAAACTACTAACCAGAAAATAAACACTCATACCTTTATTTGTACAAATATTTAATTCATGAAAAATGGTAGAGAGACACCTTAGGCACTCCTTAGATTAACTCTATAAGTGCACACACATGAAATGTAATGTGATAAAATGCAAAGAAAATATTAGTTCACAAACATAAGACAAATGCACTATCTCAACACTTAGACAATTTTATTCAAACACCATATATTATGTTGAACTCAACCATCATTGAAATGACCTCAGAAAAATGTAGACACAAACCAACATGACCACATCATGTAACCAAAACATAATTCATGCGCATCAATAAATATCACAACTCTAGATTGATACACTATCATCTGATAAGTCTCCAATCTACCTTCATTATCACTAACCAATGGCACAAATACTCTCAAATATGCCCAACACATATTATCTTAACTGACACAACTACTCTCGAATATGCAATATCTGTATTACCAATGACCACAACACATACTCCATTCATCTAACTGAATAACAATAATCAATCACCATCTATCCTCAATGACAACACATTGTCAGATAGTAGGTCGAAATCAATGATAGTACATATTGCCAACAGTTAGACTCCAATTGGATTTTAGATTTCAATTCAAACTATTGTCATGAAAATTAATTTAAAAGATGCAACCCAATGCCTCAAAAATGAATATTTGATATTTTGTCCCTTATTAACAAGGCTTAAAAATGGAGCTTGGAAGTACTTGATACTAATCATATATCAAATAGAACACCACAATTGCACAAAGTGAACACAAATAAAAGTTTATATTTTTAATACATATAAAAAGAATTGAAAGTGAATAATTTGTGTTAGAGTAAAAGGTATTAGTTTACTTAATTAATTAAATCATATTGATTTAATAATTAAGTCACCTTTTCTCTATTTCACTTAAGTTAAATTTAGGAATGTTTTTATAGGAATTATTATTTTAATAATTCCTTTCTTTTATGCATGCATCCTTTAGGGTTACATTAGGGTTTTTGATCTCCTTTATTAATAATTGATCTCATTCTAAAATTAATTCCCTTACAATCTGATTATTATTATTGCATATTTTTTTCTTTAGGTTTTCAAAGCAATCTTTGTGTTTTGTGAGAATCTTTCATTTTTGTGACAGGTTATTTGCATACAGGTGTTCATTGGGTTCTCTGAGGTTGTATTTCACAACTTTAACATGGTATCAAAGCTTCAAACTCGAGGCTTTCCGATTTGTTTGATTGGGAGATTCAACTTAGATAGCAGGTCTTTTGTACAATTTGGGTTGATTTGGACCTCACCATTGAATCTAACATGTGTGAAATAGTCAAGATTGACCTTTTGCATGTCAATTTTTGATTCATAGGGCCATATCTATGAGGGTTTAAAAATTTAGTTTTTTTTTTTTTGATCTAGGGAGCAACTATTTTCCGGAACAATTTGGGTAAAAAAGGACCTCATGGTTGGCTTCAAGGACTGATTCCATGAATTTTGATATAAAATTTGACGAATTTGGGCATTGTTAACCTCTAAGGCAATTTTTTTTTACGTTTATGACCGTATGACGGGCTGCACACACTTCGAAAAAAATTAGGTACTTTTTTTTTGGTTTATTTTCCAAAAAAAATTATTAAAGAAAAACTTCATTTTAATTTTTTTTTGTCAAAAGTTTTTAAAAAAAAACAAAAAAAGAGGGGCAAATTTTGGGGCGCTCACAGGGCTGACAGTACTTGCATAGGTCGTACCCTACATAGGCCATGGGGTACATGGGCGATATCGCTAACGGTCCCACCCCCAATGGTGTCCACCGCCCTCGCTTGTAGCTGGTTTTTTTTTGTCTTGCAGGTGCAACCCTTTTTGACCTGCTTTCCGACCCACACCGTTTGGTTTCCAACACCATGCTGTCGTTGGCACCATGCACACCGATGCCGCCAATTTTGTTGACCAAAATTTTTTTCTAGTGCTTTTTTAGGCAGGTTTTTTCGAATATTTTTTTTTCCAATCATGGGAATTATTTTTCAAGTAGGCCAGGAATATTATCAAAATATTCTGCTCTTGTCATCATGCTGACATTAGTAGTACAAACTGCTTCATGGCCCCCTGTGACCTTCTTTGTGCCCTAAAAGAGGAATTTTTTTCTTTTGGCCATAACTTGGGCACACGATATAATTTTTTGGCAAACAAGATATCGTTGGAAACCTAGTTTTGTCTACTTTCTGGATATGTGGGTTTCATAACCTATCTTTGCTAGTGGTATATTCTACAACCATTTGAATTCATAAGTTTTTTTTTTTTCAGTCCCGAGCTCGTAACTTTTCACTACTTTCTCCATTTTTCGCGATTGTAGCGACGACGAGATGATTTTTCAAAGCTCTTCACAATCATGCATGCACTTTTTCCATATTTTACTCTAGGTACATTTAATTCAATTTTTTTGTGTTTTCACACTCTGGTCAATTACTTGGACATATGACATTATGGAAACTTCTCGTTTGGATGGGATGACTCATTTTTGGTTGTTATTCATGTATTACCAATCTTATGTATTTCATTGTAAGCACTTATGATTTTGTAAATGCACTGAGATAAAGTGCAATTGTATTGCTCATGTATTATGAGATCCTGGGCATCATTTTTGTGCCTTATTGCCTTATTGCACCTTTTTGTGCCCTATTTCTGGAGGCAACCTTCCATTTTTCACTTGATTAGTTCTTCAGACTATTGGTGTTTGTGTCATATGTATCTTTGAGTTCCAGATATTTTTCCTATGTTTGCCATCTGATTTGGATTTGAGTAGTGTCATTGAAGGAACTCATGCATATTCAAGTCTTCTTGATCCTAATCATTTTTTTGTTTTAGAGGAGGTTCTCATTTTAGCATCTTAGCAGTTGCTCTATGAAAGATCCCTGATGGATCTCTTTTACCAATCTGCTGTAATTTTTATTTATTTAAATTGATTTTTCCTGCTTATTAATATTTTCTTTCAGAAATAGACAGAAGTTGCAGAAGGGTTGAATTCTTTTTGTATTTTGATGATTTTTCAACAAGTAAATAATGAAGTACAAGTACATGAACAAAGTACTGAAAATGAAGTTCATATACAGCCAAAACAAATTCGATTCAAGGCAGATTTCTGAATATAAAATCAAATATTTGACCAGATGAAGATTTCCAATAATTTCAGGAAGATTACAATCAGGAATAATTCCAACCTGGATGCTGAAAGAGTAACATAACTAGGAATGAAGTTGTGGCAAGATTCCAGCCCTCCAAGTGCTGCACGTGGGAAGGAAGGTCGCTGCCAGGTACAGCCGTACGGCTACCAAGTACACCCAACTGGTTAGAAACCCCAAACCCCACGCTGAACTCTGTCAAAATTGCTGAACCTCCAGAAAGAATGCCGTACAATCTCCAAGATGCTAATAGCTGCAAACAAATCCAAACCACTGTATTGGGGGCTACGTCCCAAACAGGCGAGGCATTGGGGTTGGCGTCCCAGATGCTGAAAAGCTCTTCCAGAGCCAAATCTCAAATCCAAGATGTAAAATGTGTAAAAGATAATAAGAATTAGGTCTCAACTTCCTTATAACACCTTCCCACTAAGCTCAAACCCTAAAAGTGACTCAATGGGGCATTTAGGGTTAAAATTTTATATTTCTCATTTTAAGTTGTCAAGTGCATAGAAAATAACCTTTTTTCAAATATAAAGAAATCCGTTCATCGAAAGGATCTGAGTCAAAAGAGAAATATTTAGAAAAGTCCAAGACCTTTCCAACGAGCTATCACACCAAGGGATACACATCCAGATGAGGCCAAAAGCCCCTTATCACTCCAAAATGGCTATAAACATAGCCTTATTTAAATAATTAAACGCTAACTTAAGAAATATTTAAATATATTAAAAATATATCCCAAATAGCTGTAGAAGGCTCAAATGACTCCAAAAACCTGAAACGGAATTTGCCACCTGTCTGTGACTGAAGTCGGAAATCATGGATCAACTGGCAGTCTCATCCCTAAAATCTAGGGATGCTCCTAGAAACTAGGAAACACACCCAAATCTCCTGAAACTGAAACCATCTAAAAGGTCATGAATAACCTCATGACTGGCAACTGTCACGACCTCCTAAAATTTAGGGATACCCCCTAAAATCTAGGAACTGCTCCAAACTGGCTCCAAACTGCCTGTAAAGCCAAAATCCAATCACTATATGCACTGAATGAGTCCCAATCAACCTCTGCTAGCCTACGAGACTCCAATGATAGGCCAACTCCTCCATCTCCGATGTCCACTCTAGAAAGGGGACATGACACTCTATGCCAAAGTTTGCAACTTCTTCACACTTTAGTGACTCTTCATGCTTGTCATTTGTTCCTATCTTTTGGAACATTGTTGTTTGGAGGCTTCTTATAAGTCCTTCACTTTAGCTTTCATCTCTTCTTGTAGAGGAGTTTTGTTCCTATAGGGTTTTCTCCTTTTCTCCACTTTATAGAGATTTCATTGTACTTGGGTACCTCATCAGGCCTTGTTGTCAGGACCCATTTTTGCTTTCATGCATCTTGTCCTTAGTTTTTTTATCTTTTTCCTAACTTCATCTTAAGGGGCGGTGTTAGAGTAAAAGGTATTAGTTTACTTAATTAATTAAATCATATTTATTTAATAATTAAGTCACCTTTTCTCTATTTCACTTAAGCTAAATTTAGGAATCTTTTTATATGAATTATTATTTTAATAATTCCTTTCTTTTATACATGCATCCTTTAGGGTTGCATTAGGGATTTTTTATCTCATTTATTAAGGATTTGATCTCATTGTAAAATTAATTCCCTTACAATCTAATTATTATTATTATTTATATTTTTTTCTCTAGGTTTTCAAAGCAATCTTTGTGTTTTGCGAGAATCTTCCATTATTGTGACAGGTTATTTTCATATAGGTGTTCACTAGGTTCTATGAGGTTGTATTTCACAACTTTAAAAATTTGCACATAGCAAGAGAAAAATTATTGTTGACAAAATATAACATTTATGAAATGAATACCTAATCAAGAATTTTTCAACTATTTAAAAATAAGAGACAAAAAGTGTCAAAAATGTGCATTAGATAGGACGATTTCGTTTCAAGAGTGTATTAAAAAAGAAAGGTTATTTCAATATTTAAAATTGATACATTATAATTATTATAATTAATTATATGCAGATTTCCATTGAACATATCCTTTTGAAGGGAGTAGTACAAAGGGAAAAGTATAAATTAGTGTTCTTATAAGTTGGTCTAATTTATTTTAGATAATAAGAATATAAATAGATAAACTATTGATTGCATTTGATGTTGAGAGAAATTCAAAGTAACCTTTATTCTGATTGTTTTTAAATATATAATTGATTATAGGTAAATTTTTTATTTTATTCTTCTATTACATTGTCAGTCCTCTTGGGAAATTTCATTTTTGCATGAGTGTGGGTGTATCCCACATATAAACTTATTAAATAAAATTATTTCAATAAAATTAATTACCTTAAAATCTAAAAAACATCTTATTCTTATTCTTATATTGTTTACAAATAAAAATCTTCAAATCTAACATATTTCAATATCATAGTGCATATGAGGTCAGCTTACATTTCAACACATTAATTCAAGTTCAATTATGGCTTTGTTTTGTTGTGCCAATATTGATGGATACTAGTTTTTGCATGTTTTTATGTTTAAAAAATATTTTTACTAGAATTTAATCTATTAAAATAAAAATAGAAACTTATAATTTTTATAATTTAAAGAATAATAATTTTTTTTTATTCTCATTCATTATGACCTCTATTCTAACATAGACGAGGTCCTTGTAAAACAAGTAACAATATACAAAAATATTGAGAATAGAAATAAAGTTTATAAAGAAATGGATATAGAAACATTGTTTTGAGGGCCCTAGGTGGTTTTTCCCTCCAAATCTAGCCCCACCTCTATCTTGTCAACTTCAAATAGAAATATCTTACATCGTGAGTCCAAATATAGAGGTAGGACCAATTTTCACAAACATGGAACCCTCCCCATAGATTATTCAAATGGATAGTACACTTTCAATAGGATTGAATGAGGAACACAATAACTCTATATTCATGGAACTAGATTTTCCTATATTTTTCAGGTTTTGGATGAAATATATACAAGTTGTACATTTAGTCCATACAAAGATAGAGTAGCATAAGCACTTATATATATCCTTGTGCAAGATGAAGCACTTTAGTCCTTTCATCCTTGATATAGCCCATATCTCTACATATTCCATTCAAGGGCAAGAAAAAATTAAAGATGAAACCTTTCCCCTTCCCATTCTCCCTACACTTTGAGGGACCCATGTCTAGACAAATAAAGATTCAAAGTCAAAATGGTCAAATTCAAACTACCTAGAATAAATGAATCATAAAAATCTTTGTTCATAATAAGAAACAAACTCCACTTCTTGATGGAAGGGCATAACTTACTAATGATTGAATATATAGTAGGGGTATGAGACACCCATCCTATAAATAATGGTAGGCTCATGTCACATATATAGTCTAGGTGATTACTTTTATGAATATCTAATCCTAAGCTATTAGCTATTAGATAGTGGAGAACCCCGACTATAGTATAGAAACCATATGGTCACTATACATAGTCCTCATTCATGGTACTTGTTGTTGAAATCAAGGAACATTGAGAGAGGGGGTGAATCAATTTTCTACTGGTAAATAAATTTTCAAACTTATTTTCAGACCATTGAAAGCAAATGTAGGAAAGTAAAACATAGAAACATAAGATAATCAACCACACAATCATAACACCAAGATTTTTATGTGGAAACCTAGAAAGGGAAAAACCACGATGGGATTGGAACCCACAATATACATATACTGTGATCAGGAGTACATAAATATTACAAAAGGGGAATACACTTGCATTCCGGCACACTACCTAGAACCAAAAGTTCAATTACAATATGGAAAGTCTCACTGACTTACAGATCATTTAAAATGATAACTACAATGATTGAACTCCAAAGTAGCATCAAACAATGCCTAGATAAGTTCCGGTTAAGTGCAAAAAGTCTGATTGTAACACCTTTGCAACTCTACTCTATTTGTTGGAATCCAATAACACTGAGAGGGGGGGGGGGAGGTGAATCAGTGTTATACCAAAATTATCAATTTTAGCCTTATTAAAACATGCATACACCAACCGGTATACCAATACATCTAGAATTGAAATAAGTAAAGAAACCAATAAACCAATCACATAAATGAATAACATAACACACATAATTATATGTGGAAAACCTCAAAGAGGAAAAAACATGGTGGGATTTGTGACCCACAATATCAATCCACTGGCCATATGAAAAGATATTATAAAATAAAGGGGCCTACACTTGCAGGAATGCTTATAGCCTAGAGCACACTGCTCAATCACAAAAGGAGCCCCACTAACTACATACAAATCTAGACTACAATCTGGAGAAGTGTTGAACTCCAAAAGGTAGCATCTCCTATGTTCGAATATAGTTTTGGTTAAGCTCTGTCTGTTCTAGTCTGAAACCCTAAACCCTTTACTGAAATACCCCTTTACACAATTATCCTCACATCCATGATCTCTTAGATGTATTTCGCATCTCCTTCATTATTTTATTTGTAATACATATTCGCATCATATCACATCATATCATATATCAAAATGATCTAATCCAACTAACCTATATATCTTATACAATTTATCATGCCTTATGTCAGCTTACAAAGATAATTACAATATCAATATACATGTTAGCTAGATAACATAAATACATGAATATCAACAATAATTGTCGATGCTAGATCTAAGAGATGTCAGCCTATCGATAACCTTATTCTAAACCATGTCGGCCTGCATTGCCAGTAACCAAAGAAATCCTTCTATCCTATCGGTGCTGATGTCGGTGTAGTGTCTATGAAGTGCCTACCGGTACACAAGTGAACCAAAACATAAAGTCAGAACAAGATACGATGTTTCCATCAATGACAACATAGTGAAACCAACCAATTGGATGTCAATTGCCAACAATCTCCCCCTTTGGCATTGATGGCAACACTCATGTGAAAAATGATCACGGTTTCATCTGCCGGTTCATCTTGCCTTCTCCCCCTGAGCTGAATATTCATCAATACAAAATAATCCATATCTCCATGTCTCCCCCTAATGTATAAAACTCCCTCTTTTCTGTTTCAAATTTATATCACTCCTCCTTTGACATCAATGCCATCAAAATTTCCAAAAAGAATGCCAAAGATCCAAAACAGTACAATGAATATCCCAAAAATATCTTACTGGAGCTCAAGAAATTTGAAAATTTCTGGATATGCCTTCTCCAATAGCTCAAGATAAGTATCCCAACCAGATTTGAAAGTGATGGAAATAGATACAAGTCCATTTAGTAAATGAGAAAATGATTCTTTCTCACTTAACTCTGTCGGTGTGGGCTTACCAATCATATCCATACACTCCTTCTTATGTACACTGAGTGAATCCAATTGGGGACTCACCAAGACTCTAAGACTTCTGGCTCTTCTTATGTTTTTGTCTTTTTCTTTCTCAAGAACAGAAACTTGAGCTTCCAAAACCAAAATTTGACCATCAATGGATGTAGTCAATGAATTCAATCCATCAAAAGAATTGGCTATATTTGAAATTTTCTCCTGGAATTCCTTAATATTCTTATCCACATTAACTGTAAGTACATTCGTGTTACAACATACCCTGTATATATTTGTACATTGCTTCAAAGAATTATCTATCAGTTTTAGATTTTCATCAATCTTCTTCCTCTCAAACTCAATCATTTGATCATGTGCAACTCTTTTAGCCTGTGAACCTCTCCAATGCTTGTTGGTTTGAAATCTATTGCAAGGATTGAAAATCCTTTGAAATGTGCTTAGTAATTGTCTTCAGCTTGCTGGATGGACTCGCTTCCCTATCAATCTTGCAATCTTGGACTAGTCTGTACAAAACAGTGATAGATTGATCAATAATCCCTTTATCAATAGATCCCCCCTTCATCAACATCTGTGCAGCCATCATGATGAGTTCAGTAGGACTCATCTCAGTTATTTTTTTCTTTACAACCCGTGAGGTGTTAATTGACAACAGTGATGGACCTACTACCGATTCCCTGTTGGATTCCCCTTTCTTCTCCTCTGATGTTTTATCCTTTATTTCTTCCTCACTTGCACCAGTGGCTTCACCACTTGGTGCAGTCTCTGCAACAGTCGGTTCCTCTATTTAGGAACTGTAACCTCAACCTGTACATTTGTATCCGGAGGACTATTGTCCTCAACATTAGTATCCTATACATTATTAACCTTTACACTCTCCATATTTCTTGGTATCTCAACATTTGCCTGTATATTATCAACCTTTACTCTTTATATTTGTCCGTATCTCAACATTTTCCTGTACATTTGTATTTACCGGGGGCTTAATTTCCACTATCTTAATGTTTTTCAAAATTGAGGGTAAAGCAGCCATAACATCCTTTCCTTTTCCTTCGACTGGGGTGTTTGCAGTGTCTGTCTTTGATTTCGGTGAAGTAAAGAAACCTTGGTTCTCTTCAAAGAATTTAACCCATGCCTTGTGGGTTTCCTTGATTATTTCATTTACCCTAACTAACATAAGACTAGTTATTCTATGTTTGTTGTTAGATTTTTCTATCTGCCACCTCAAGTGTCCTATCCATTTCCTCTGGAGTAATAGAAACACAAACAAATTAAAACTCTTGAATTTTTATGTGCTTGTCTTCTTGCATTCCTGATAGTCTACTAGCATCTAACATATCATACAATTATGTTGGTATTTGATCTTCAATTTCTATCAAGGATTTCTTATAAATATCCAAATAGAAAAATACCACTTAATCTACCTCTCTTTGTTCATCATTCTCTAAACGATCATAGTTAAACTGTATATTCTTTAACATGCCATCCTTAGTTATTTCATCTACTAATTCTGCACAAGTTTTTGGTGGAATGATGGTTACGTTACCAGATTGAATTGTCTTATCAAAGCCATTTTTCTTCTTCCTTTTTGCAATACCGGATGGAGCTAAAGGTGTTCTTTTTGGTGCTTGCTTCTGTGCCAGTAACTTGAATGTGTTTTCCTAACCAATTGCTTTTTAGCCTCTACCTTGGTTTCCTTTGTTTTCTTCCTTATAACCCTTTTGAATGCCAGGGGTGTGTAATCTTTAGATTTAGACTCTACTATAATAGACTCAATGAACACTTCTGGTTCTTTCCTCTTCCTACCTTTCTCCGAGACAACATCAATTAATGCTTTGATGTCATGTGAGACCTTCTCAACAAACTTACTTTCCTTTCCTTCATGCTTCTCTCTCTTCTTCCGATTGAACTCTATTTCAACCTCTTGTGTGTTCTATTTTGCAATACCATAGGGCTTCCCAGCTTCATCAATAGGTGCATCAATCAACATTTTAGTATAAGCATCTAAAATTTGTCCATCAACTTCATAGCCCATTTCCTCAATCCAGATCTTCCAAGGCTTGACTGCTTCCATGAATGTTTCATCTTTCTTCACCATGAAGCATATGTCAGTTGAGTATTTCTCAACAATATGCTTAGGAACCCTTTCTCTAGATTTCATAGCTTTTTGGAATTCTTTAAAATGTCCCCATACTTTGTCATCCCTCTAACTACCTAATGTAGCAATTGGCTATTTCAGTTGTCTCCCTACCGGGATATCAAATGCCCATTGTCTCTTCCCAAAACCAGGAGTGTCATTCATGAAAAATAGCATTAAGAAAATAATTAAGTTGCCATACTGGAAAGTCCCTTTCTTTTCACCTTTAATCTTTCCTAAGTTTATCAATAGTTCATCCAACATCTAACCACATAGATCCAATTTCTCATTTCCTCTCATCATCTTATAAGTTGAGAAAATGCAGGAGCTAAAAACAAAATTTTGTCAGTTTGACTGAGTTACCTTATACCCGATGACCATGCTACCGAATCTAATGTCTATGTTGGTAATAGTGCTTATTCTCATAGATCTATTGTCCGATGTTCACTAGTGATTTTATTTACATAATCATTAGAAACCTTCTTATCTGGATGTTTCCCAACCTATAGTAAACTAGTGAGTGCCCCGATGGCTTCCTTGGTGATCTTGTAAGGTCTATCTGACCAGAGAAACTCTCCATGTAGTCTACTTAAAACATACCTAATGATTTCATCTTCGAATTTCAGAATGTATAGGATGTTGGTAAACTCTAAGTCTTCAGTGTGCTTGTATTTAGGTTTGATCTTTCCAGAATCTCCCATAAGCTCACTCATGTACATTATCTTTATATCAGATGTCCCCAAATCCTCAATGTGAGAGTGTATGTATGCCCTAACATCTTTGACATACACAACTCCTTCTAGAACACAGGAAAATGATCCAACCAAATCTTCCAGGGTAGCCAAATGTGGATACCACTTGAAAATTGGCCTGGGACGGTCCTTGACCTCAACAACAGTCGTGTTTGCAACAAAGATAGGAGCAGATGATGATCTTGCTTCCATGATTAAAGATAAATACATGTTAATCACTTCTGGTGAAAAACCCTAACAAACTCTTTCGATTGCCAGTGAAATTACTCAAGAAGATATCTGATCGCATTGAATCACCTTTGATCGCTCTTAATTGCTCTTATTCAGTCTGAATGCAAGGTGATCAAGAATGAAGTAGATTCAACCTTTTATCATCCAATTAAAACCCTAATCTTTCATTGACATCAATGACTTTCGGTGAAAGATACCGGATCTCGAACAAAACATATCCATGCTGGATAAGAATCTCCAATGGGTAAACGTACAAACCTGTATCACACTTTTACAAAGGAAAAGGCTAACACAACAATAACTGTTCAATTTCATCACCATAAAAGTGTCATTTGTATTTTGAATTTGAAGATTATATAAATTGATGAAACGTGTAAAATTTGTTGAATTTTAAGTCTACTATTTTTGAAATTCTTTTGTGAATAATTTATATCTTTTTTTTAGCTTTAAAGTCCAATATTTATTCCTGAAAAACACTGAAAAACAAGGGGCTTGGTTCTCACCTCAAAAGTAAATTTAAATCAACTTTTTTTTTTTTTCTCATTTTGATATCAGTTATAAACCACATATTTATATAGTGTACGAAAAAAAATAAAAAAAATTGATGTATTTTTTCTTTGTAATAGCATTTGGAAGTCGAATACACCAAAATTTGACAGTTTTTGTCTCCCACCACAATTTGTCTATTCAATTTATGATAATCCAAAAAATAAAAATACCCTTTTGGAGAAGACTCTCTCTTCTAATGAACCATATTTTTTTCAAATTTTTTTTAAGTGATTTGATATTTTTTTTGTTTTTCAAAGAAGCCTCATATCGAACAAAAGAATACCTAGTTGTAGTATTTTTAATTTTTTATATATTAAATGTAATCAAAACATTAAAAAAATTAATATGAGTAGAATCGTGACTTTGATCTCTAAAAAAGGGTATTTTAAATTTTTTTAATAAGTTTAATTTACCTATTGAATTTTGTTGCAGAAGTGACAAGTTTGAGAAAATAATCATTTTTGTTGATGTGGCTGCCACTTGGCATTCCACATAAGTTGTTCCGGCCGGAAACGTTCCCACCAGAAGTGTTCCGGTCGGAATTGTGAGGGCCGACGCAACTGGTTATACAAGTGACCGATCACTTTTTAGATACATGTGTACACATATATTTATAACTTGCAAACTAACCCTTTAAAAATAGAACTTAAATATTTAAGATTCAATTGATTTAAAGTTATAATGTATGTACCTATGTCTCATGATGAACAGGGTCGGTGGCAATGTGCAAATCCTCAAACATCACCCCCTGCGCCTGCAATATAAATTATACATGAACTTGAACATGTACATTATTTAAACATTCATTATTATTTTAATCTAATCTACTTGAACATGTACATGTACACGTGGTTGTAGATAAACATACCTCGGGGTCTCTAACACCTCCATCGCATGCATGCTGGACTCTAGAACATTTGCAGGATGAATGGCTCATCTTGCACAATGCTCGCTCATCCTAGACAATGCACACATTTTGTTGGATATATATATAATTTAAATCACTTGAAATTATTTAATCAACACCTAGATATGATCCATTTGAATAGAACTTAAAAACAAAAATAATAATTTAAACTTTATATATACCTGTGTCTCCTGATGAACTCGGTCAGTGGCAACATCCAAATCTCCATACATCAACGCTAACGTGATACCCTATATAGTTCAAAAAATACAATCCAATATATACATAATTAATTTAATCTATGCAGTTCACTTGTACAATCAAGTAGCTATATAAAATACCTAAATTAAAATTAGTAAATTATATATTATATAATTCATTCCTCTCTTGCACCATGTAAGGCTCGTCTGATCCTGCTGATGTCAGAATCATGCAAGGAACCCACTGCAACATGATACCCCTCATTGTTTGGCTCCATAAGCATGGTAGGGAACATCCTCAAAAATATAGTATCAAGTACTATGGCTCAATCAACGGATGTATAAACAAGATGAGGAGGTGTATCTTGACCAACTACTGTATATTGGGGAGGGGTAGTAGGATGTGTAGTAGCAGTAGGCTGAGAATCTATATGCTCACAACCAAGGCTAGATGCACCCGGTCTACCAAGTGCACACCTAACAAATGATGGGGCATCCTATAGTGGTATCCCATGCTCCATAGCAATGACCTGATATGCATCCAAGAGATCACTGGATAAGCATGCACTCATCTGACATAAGGAATCTATGTCATGCATGCGTGCAAAATCCATCGGCAATGGTATGTCTACTCGAACATATGGATCATCACTCGCTGATGCATCATGAATGCTAGTATGAGAGCGCAACAAATATCTACCCACCCGATCTGATGTCATCTCATCCACCTCTGTGGTTATAGTAGCAATACTCGAAAATATGGACTGTTGAGTGTCATCTGGCACACTATCTAGAACATGTGCTAGGTCCGCACTCTTGGGAAGAACCACAAGGTTTGGACCAATCAATGCCCCTTTATTAATGGGCAGGGGTGTACCTGGTCACGCATGTGTTAGAACACATGTGTGACCCTTTAGGACCACATATGACCCCTTGCGACACCATTTGGTCTTAAGTGGTCCTAATAGGTCTTAAGGGGTGCACATGTGTCATAAGGGGCTTTAGGTGGTCCTAAGGGGTGATGCATGTGTTTTAACACATGTGACCCCTTAGGACCACATAAGACCCCTTGCGACACCATTTGGTCTTATGTGGTCCTAATAGGTCCTAAGGGGTGCACATGTGTCACAAGGGGCCTTAAGTGGTCCTAAGGGGTCACGCATGTTTTCTAACACATGAGTGACCCCTTAGGATGACATATGACCCGTTGCGACACCATTTGGTCTTATGTGGTCCTAATAGGTCCTAAGGGGTGCACATGTGTCACAAGGGGCCTTAAGTGGTCCTAAGGGGTCACGCATGTTTTCTAACACATGAGTGACCCCTTAGGATGACATATGACCCGTTGTGACACCATTTGGTCTTATGTGGTCCTAATAGGTCCTAAGGTGTGCACATGTGTCACAAGGGGCATTAAGTAGTCCTAAGGGGTCACACATGTGTTCTAACACATGCATGACCCCTTAGGACCACATATGACCCCTTGCGACACCATTTGGTCTTATGTTGTCCTAATAGGTCCTAAGGGGTGCACATGTGTCACAAGGGGCCTTAAGTGGTCCTAAGGGGTCATGCATGTGTTCTAACACATGCGTGACCCCCTAGGACCAAATAAGACCCCTTGTGACACCATTTGGTCTTATGTTGTCCTAATAGGTCCTAAGGGGTGCACATGTGTCGCAAGGGGCCTTAAGTGGTCCTAAGGGGTCACGCATGTGTTAGAACACATGCGTGACCCCCTAGGACCACATATGACCCCTTGTGACACCATTTGGTCTTATGTGGTCCTAATAGGCCCTAAGGGGTGCACATCTGTTGCAAGGGGCCTTAAGTGGTCCTAAGGGGTCATGCATGTGTTCTAACACATGCGTGACTTAGGACCATATATGACCCCTTGCGACACCATTTGGTATTTTATGGTCATAATAGGTCTTAAGGGGTGCACATGTGTTGCAAGGGGGCCTTAAGTGGTCGTAAGGGGTCATGCATGTATTCTAACACATGCGTGACCCCTTAGGACCACATATGACCCCTTGGGACACCATTTGGTCTTATGTGGTCCTAATAGATCCTAAGGGGTGCACATGTGTTGCAAGGGGCCTTAAGTGGTCCTAAGGGGTCATGCATGTGTTAGAACACATGTGTGACCCCTTAGGAACACATAAGACCCCTTGCGACTCCATTGGTCTTTTGTGGTCCTAAGGGGTCACACATTTGTTCTAACACATGCATGACCCCTTAGGACCACATATGACCCCTTGCAACATCATTTGGTCTTATGTGTTCATAATAGGTCCTAAGGGGTGCACATGTGTAGCAAGGGGCCTTTAGTGGTCCTAAGGGATCATATAAAATAATTATATACTCCTTCGGATGTATACATACAAATACATACATACATACACCTTAGGACATGCTATCAGGGGTCATGTGTGGTGTAACCCCTCAGGACCACACACGACCCCTGACAGGATGTCCTGAGGTGTATGTATGTCCTAAGGCGTATATAATTATTTTGTGTATTTATGTATGTATGCACATATGTATTTATGTATGTGTATGTACATGTATGTGTGTATGTATGTATGTAGACATAGGTATGTATGTGTATGTCCTAAGGTGTAGAGATAATTATTTTATATGTATGTGTGTATGTAGGTAGGTAGGTATGTATGTTTGTGTATGTTTGTATGTAGGTTTGTATGTATGTGTATGCATGTGTATGTATGTATGTGTACGCATGTATGTATGTATATGTTTGTGTATGTATTTACATATGTATGTGTGTATTCATTTTCTAATATTCTAGACTAATATGATAGAATATATATAAAAAATATATATATTTTTAAAAAACTTAAAAAAAACTAATTTTCTATTAAAAAATATTTTAAAAAATATATAAATTAATATGTTAAAATAAATACATTTTTTTTAAAAAAAATTTACTTTCCACCGAAATGCTTCCGGTCAGATCTCTGTGAATTTTTGCACCCTCCTTCATAACTCCAAGCCACTCAATGCAAAATGAGGGGCTTGAGCTGATTTCGGCTCTTATATAGGGCAAGGGATTTTTGTCCATAACTATTCTATTCCGGCCAGAAAGGCCTTGCCACGCAAGTGCAACATGGGTGCCAAATCGTTCCAGCTGGAAGCATTCCGGCCGGAACACTTTCAGTCGGAACCCTTCTAGTCAGAATAGGCATTATTAGCCTAAAGTACAACACAGATCCATACGATCACCCCAATGTATGGAACATCTTCCAGAACCTTTTCTTGTGGCATATTTATCATATTCATGAATTTTTCCTACCCCTAAGGCATCTGCCTCAGTTACTAGATGAGCTTCTTGCTAGTGCAGGAGCAACCTCTTCTGTCAGATAAGTAACTGGTGCATTTCAATCTGCTAATTGATCTTCAGTCTTCCTGACCCATCTCTGGTTATGATCTTGCCGAATTTCATTAACCTTCTCTTTCCCTTTCTCATTTGATCCTCCATTACCAACCGGTGGATTTCTACTTCTACAAAATTTAGCAATATGTCCAACCTCATTACATGCATAACATGTACAACATTGTTCTTTTGAATTGCTTTGCTAAAATCGGTATAATTGCTTGACCTACACTGATTAGCCATATATACAAATTTTCCACATGCATAGCATTTAACTTTCATTCTGCAACTTTTGTCTTATGACCATACTTATTAGAACATTGACTGGGAGCAGAATCAGGGTTCTGATTTGCTCTATTTCCACATTGCCTAGCCATGTGACCAAATCTATTGCAAACAAAACATCTACCATTAAATTTATAAGCATTGAACTACCTTATCGGTGCCTTATGGTTTTGATCTTCATTAGCAGTACCAAAATTCTATCCTTGCTCAAATCCAAGTCCATTGAAATCTCCATTTTTCCTTTCTCTCTTCAATAACTCATCTAGCTGTGCTGAACTAATCTTGAATTTCTCTTTGTACTAACTTGTAGTAGTTATATCATCTCTCAAAATTATCATTTGTCTCTCAATCTCTTGTTCATTACTCTGGGATTGTACTAAATCAGTTCTCAACATATCATTCTCATGAACCAACCTACCACATTCTTCAAATTTGCTCTTCAGAGATACAACAAGATTTTCTTCTTTTTTTTTTGGGTCCTCAATCTCTTTAGACATTCTCATAATTATAGCTTGCGTTTCATTTCTCATAACCATGTTCTCTTAACTTAGCTTATGACATTGTTCCTTAAGTGCATCTTTCTCTCCATCATCTTGATTTTGCAAAAGTTCCTTCCTCCTAGCTTGAATAGATGATAGCCTCTCCTGTAGGAAAAGAATGAATTCCTTAGAAGAATTCAATTCATCTTGTAGCTTTAAGTTCTTCAACCTTTCAGCATCATAATCTTCAAGTGCCATCTCAAGTTGCTTTTCCAAACCTATATCGATGGATTCCGGATTTAGGATCTCCCTTAAGCTGTTAAACTTCCTCCGAGGCACAAGGCTCTGATACCAATTGTTCAAATCCAATAACACTAAGAGGGGTGAATCAGTGTTATACCGAACTTCTCAATTTTATCCTTATTAAAACATCCATACACCAATCAGTATACCGATACATACAGAATTGAAAGAAGTAAAGCAACCAATAAGCCAATCACATAAATAAATACCATAACACACAAAATTATACATGGAAAACCTCAGAGTGGAAAAATCATGGTGGGATTTGTGACCCACAATATCAATCCACTGGTCATATGAAGAGATATTACAAAATATAGGGGCCTGCACTTGCACGAAGGCATACAGCGTAGAGCACATTGCTCAATCACAAAAGGAGCCTCATTGACTACATACAAATCCAGACTACAATCCAGAGAAGTGTTGAACTACAAAAGATAGTATATCCTATGTCTGAATACAGTTCTGGTTAAGCTCTGTCTATTTCAGTATGAAACCCTAAACCCTTTACCGGAATACCCCTTTACACAAATATCCTCACATACATGATCTCTCAGATATATTTTTAATCTCCTTCATTATTTCCTTCCTAAAACATATTCACATCATATCATATATCAAAATGATCTAATCCAACTGACCTATATACCTTATACAATTTATCATGCCTTCTGTTAGCTTACAAAGATAATTAGAATATCAATATACTGTTAGGTCCTGGATACAACTGAGAGGGGGGGGTGAATCAGTTGTCAAATAAATTTTAACCAAAAATAATATAACCAACTTAATGCTTAATACTGGTAGACCAGTTAAGTATGTCGGCAGACAGTTATAACAGTTAATTGCTATACCGGTAAGGATTAGTGCATGAAACATAAACACAAAGTCATCCACAACACATAACACCAATATTTGTATGTGGAAACCCTATAAGGGGGAAAAACACAGTGAGAAACCTTACCCACAATCAGATGATACTACTGCAGATAGTAAGTGTACATAAATGGGGTTTGCACATCCAAAAAGGCAACAACCTAGAGCTCACTGCTCAATCACAAAATGGGAGTCACACTGACTACAGTTGGATGGTTAAATCCAATAAGAATGTACTGCACAAAATAGCATCTTCATATGCTAGATTCAGTACCAGTGTAATGCTGATATGCTTCCACAAAAACCCTCCTTCAATCTTCAGATGATGTCTACATGTATAGCTCTTCTTAATCTCACATATACCTTCACACAATCCTTTTTTGCATTCCACACTTGATCTTACAAATAAGATCTTACATTTATACCATAACCTAAGACCAATTTTAGTAGGTCAGCTCTACAAGATATTACAATAAAAACATTTTACAAACAATATAATATCCGATGCAATAATTGATTGAACATGTCGACTTAATGCATTTACAACAATAATTAATCATCTCCATAGCGTGCCATGTTGATCTGGAAAAGATAAACCTGCCGGTGTAACCCTAGACCTATTTGTCAATAACAGAAAATATGCAACTATGAATATACCAATGAACAAAACTCTAGGACAAGATGTCCAACGATGTCTTCGATATAACCATGTGTCTTCCATGCCATTCCAAGTGTCGGTGATCATTATATCTTGCCGGTGTACCATTTACGAGTAACTGTGCAATAGTTACTTGTTTGCCAGTGAATGATGTTGGATCTCCAAAGTGCTAGTGTTTTAGTAGGTGTTGACATCAATGACAAAACCATACCAAAATACCAACAATCTCCCCCTTTGGCATTGATGGCAACACAAGATGGAAAAACCATCGCAGTGCCAAAACATAAATGCCAAGTATCAAAAACCAACAATCTCCAAAAAGATTATAACCAGAAAATAATCTCTCCTAAACAACAATCTCTCCCCCTGGGAGCAACATGTGTTTTCAAAATTTTTTCAATACCAATCTCTCCAAAAGATAATGTGTTTTTCCATAGATATCTCTCCCCCTTTGACATCAAATGCCAAAGTTATAATAAAACCAAGTTCATATACAAAATACCAATCAATTCAATATACCAACTACTCCCCCTAAGAAGTAGCTTCCTCATCAAAGACCGGAATAAAAGATTTCTCTATTAATTCTGTCGATTGATGATAATCATCAACTATCTAAGTCTCTACCGGTGGTGGTATGACTCCAAGCTGATCTTTGAGATATTCAAAAGTCTCCTTAGGCAAAGGTTTAGTGAAAATATCTGCAGTCTACTCTTTAGTATTCACATAAACCAGTTTTATCTTCTTAGCTTCAACTTTTTCCCTTAGAAAATTTAGTTTGATAGAAACATGTTTGTTTTAGAATGTAATACCAAATTCTTAGGTATATCAATTGCTGCAGTGTTATCACAATAGATAGTAATAGGTTCCTTGCATTTTACCTTTATGTCTTTCAACATTTGCTTAAGCCATAGTACCTATGTACAGTTAGTTGCTACTACAACATATTCTGATTTTGCTCTTGATAAAGATGTACAACTTTGTTTCTTACTCAACCAAGAGACTAATCTGTTTCCAAGAAAGAATGCTCCACCGGTGGTGCTTTTTCTATCATCCACATCTCCTACCCAATTTGCATCTGTGTATGCACGTAATTCAAAGTTTTCATCTCTAGGATACCATAATCCAAGATTTATAGTGCCTTGTAAGTAACAGAAAATCCTTTTTACTGTTGATTCATGATTTTCTCTAGGATTACTTTGAAATCTAGAAACAATACATACTGCATTCATAATATTAGGTCTGGTTTGTGTCAAATACAGTAAACCTCCTATCATAGATTTGTATCTAGTTGGATTAACAGGTGTAGATTCATCCCTTTGTGATAATTTGTCATTTGTTGTCATAGGTGTGCTTACCGGTTTAGAGTTCTCCATCCCAAATTTCTTTAGTAACTCTTTTAAGTATTTGGATTGACTCAAGAATATACCTTTATCAGTCTGTGAAATCTGTAATCCTAAAAAGAATTTTATTTCTCCAATCATAGACATTTCAAATTCTTGCTGCATTTTAATAGAAAATTCCTTACATAACCCATCTTCTCCTCCAAAGATTATATCATCAACAAATACTTCTATAATCAAGATGTCATCATTAGTTACTTTATAATATAAATTGTTGTTTGCATTTCCTTTAGTAAAACCAATCTTTAAAAGATATTTATCCAATCTTGCATACCAAGCTCTTGGAGCTTGTTTTAGTCCATACAGAGCTTTTCTTAACCTGCAAACCATATCATTGTCATCTGTCAATGAAAATCCATTAGGTTTTTCAATGTATACTTCCTCTTCAAGATCTCCATTCAAAAATGCACATTTAATATCCATTTGATAAACTTTGTAGTTCTTGTGTGCTGCAAAAGCCAAAAATAATCTGACTGCCTCAATTCTAGCTACCAGTGCAAAGGTTTCATTGTAATCAACTCCTTCTTTCTGAGAATATCCCTTACACACTAGTCTTTCTTTATTTCAGACAACCTTACCATCTTCATTAAGTTTGTTTCTAAATACCCATTTGGTTCCAATTACATTTTTATCTTTAGGTCGGGGAACTAATGTCCAAGTGTTGTTTTTCTCAATTTGTTCTAATTCTTCTTCCACAGCTTTAATCCAAAATTTATCTTCACATGCCTCATTAACAGATGATGGTTCAATTTGAGAAATAAGACATACCTCTTCATTTGCCAATCTTCCTCTTGTCATAACTCCTTTAAACTTGTTTCCACTTATCTGATCTTCAAAGTGATTCAATCTTACATACCGAGGTGTCTTAATTTGTTGTTATTCCTCAATTACTGTGGAATCCTCAGATGGTACTGGGGTAACTGGATTTTCATTATGTACCAGTGGATTTAGAGTAGGTTCATTTGTCAAATTTTCTATTGCCGGTTCAGAGTCTATATACCTTGAAGTTCCTCTAGATTGTTCATCAATCTTTACATTTGTACTCTCAACAATTGTTTGCAATCTCTTGTTAAAACATCTATATGATTTGCTCTTAGATGAATAACCAAGAAATATTCCTTCATCAGTTCTAGGATCAAATTTTCCAATATACTCATCTCTTCTGATATAACATTTACTTCCAAAAATTCTGAAATACTTAAGAGTAGGAGTATTACCAAACCATAGTTCATGAGGGGTCTTACCGGTTTCACCTTTGATGTGAACTTTGTTAAATGTATAGACCATTGTGTTGACTTCTTCTCTCCAATACACATGTGGTAAATTTGCTTCTGATAACATACTTCTTGTTGCATCCAAGATAGTTCTGTTTTTCCTTTCAACAACTCCATTCTGTTGTGGTGTCTAAGGTGCTGATAGCTGTCTTCTGATTCCATTCACTTCACAGAATGTAATAAAATCCCTAGATATAAATTCACCTCCTTGATCTGATCTTAAACATTTGATTTTCTTACCAGTTTCATTTTCAACCATTGCTTTGAATAGTTTGAACTTTCCAAGTGCTTCTGATTTTTCTCTGAGAAAAGTAACCCAACACATTCTAGAATAGTCATCAATGATTAGCATGAAATATCTATCACCTTGTAAGATTTTAGTTCTAGCTAGACTACATAAATCAGTCTGAATCAAATCAAGAGCATTATTTGATTTTTTTGGAATACTTTGAAACTAGCTCTAACTTGTTTTCCAAATTGGCATTCCTTACATACTGTATTATGAGGTTTGACAATTTTAGGTAGATCTCTAACTGCCTTAGTAGTATGGATCTTTACCATGCAATCAAAGTTTACATGATAGAGTCTCTTATGCCATAACCAACTTTCATCTATATGTGCAATTAAGCATGTCTTTTCACTGTTATTCAAATGAAATATATTAACTCTAGTCTGATTACCGGTTGCAATTTCCAAACCAGTTCTGTTTATGATTTTGCATTTTGCATTTTCCATTTTTGAATTGTAACTGAAATCCTTTCTCAACTAATTGACCAACACTCAGAAGATTATGCTTTAATCCCTCAACATAGTAGACATTGTCAGTGTTATTCTTACCATCAAGAGATATTGAACCCTTACCTTTGATTGAACAAGCTTTGTCATCTCCAAATCTCACTAAGCCTCCATTGTATTCTTGAAAGTTCAAGAATTTACCTTTGTCTCCTGTCATATGATGTGAACATCCTAAATCAATGATCCATTCATCCTTTACTTCAACTTTAGCTGCCAGGGCCTGTTCTACTGGTTGAGTAGTAGGTGCTGGTTGATCTTCTATTATAGCAACAAAAACCCATCCATTGTCTGTCGGATCCTCATCAGAATCATCAGTCACACCTTCATCAGCAATGTAACAAGATTTGTCTTTATTCTTCTTAAATCTGTATCTTTGATATTCAGGGTTAGGCTTGTATGCCCTTCTAGATTCTTCTCTTAGTCTAGCATGTCTATCAGGGCATCTTGAAGCCATATGACCAATCTTATTGCAGTTAAAACATTTAAAGGGTGCTTTACCTTCATACTTACTTCGAACTGGACCTTTAGGCATTTTCCTTGCAAATAGTGCTTCAAGTTCTTCAAGTTCTTCATTTTCTTTCCTACTTTCTTCAAGTTCTCTTGCATAAAAAGCTTTCCAATCAGATTTGTCAAATGATGGAGCAGATAATGTTGATGCTATAAAGGCCAAATCTATCTTTATAGTAGCAACAGGACCAAATTCTTCAATTTCAAAAGCTGAAAGTTTCCCAATCAATGTATCCCTAGTAACTAATATATTAGGCATTGTTCTTAACTCATTTATAGCAGTGACTTTCATTTTATATGCTAGTAGAAATCCTCTTAAAACTTTTGAAACAATTTGATCCTCACTTAAGGTTCCTCCACAATATTTAATACCCAAAACAATTTCATTTACTCTTTCCATAAAAGCAAAAATCCTTTCATCTTCTTCCATTTTTAGATGTTCATACCTGACTCGGAAGCTTTCAAGTTTTGAAATTTTGATTGTGGAATCTCCATCATTCAGTGTTTCCAAATGATCCCAAATAGCTTTAGCAGTAGACCTATTTGATAGTCCCATGATTTGTTGATTTGATAATGCACTCAAAATTGCTTCTCTTGCTTTGCAATCATTTTCCTCATCTTTTGTCAAGTTAGTTGGACTGGGCTGACCTGGTACAACAACAGTATAACCATTCTTTGTAACTTCCCAGATGTCTTTTCCAATGCAATTTAGATGTGTCTCCATTCTGATCTTCCATATGCCATAGTTGGTTCCATCAAGTTTAGGACTGTCCTTCCTGAAATAATTAGTAGACATTGGATCTCCTCAAGTTGTTAAACTTCTGCAAAAGAGGACTAAGCTCTGATACCAATTGTTAGGTCCCAGAGACAACTGAGAGGGGGGGTGAATCAGTTGTCAAATAAATTTAAACCAAAAAAAATTTAACCAACTTAATGCTTAATACCGGTAGACCAGTTAAGTATGCCGGTAGACAGTTATAATAGTCAATTGCTATACCGGTAAGGATTAGTGCATGAAACATAAACAAAAAGTCATCCACAATACATAACACCAATATTTGTATGTGGAAACCCTGTAAGGGGAAAAACCACAGTGGGAAACCTTACCCACAATCAGGTGATACTACTGCAGATAGTAAGTGTACATAAATGGGGTTTGCACATGCAGAAAGGCCAACAGCCTAGAGCTCACTGCCCAATCACAAAATGGGAGTCACACTGACTACAGTTGGATGGTTAAATCCAATAAGAATGTACTGCAAAAAATAGCATCTTCATATGTTGGATTCAGTACAGGTGCAATGCTGATATGCTTCCACAAAAATCCTCCTTCAATCTTCAAATAATGTTTGCATGTATAGCTCTTCTTAATCTTGCATATACCTTCACACAATCCTTTTTCGCATTCCACACTTGATCTTACAAATAAGATCTTACATTTATACCATAACCTAAGACCAATTTTAGTAGGTCGGCTCTATAAGATATTACAATAAAAATATTTTACAAACAATATAATATCCGATGCAATAACTGATTGAACATGTCGGCTTAATGCATTTACAATAATAATTAATCATCTCCATAGCATGCCATGTTGATCTGGAAAAGATAAACCTACCGGTGTAACCCTAGACCTATTTGCCAGTAACAACAAATATGCAACTATGAATATACCAATGAACAAAACTCTAGGACAAGATGTCCAGACGATGTCTTTGATATAACCATGTGTCTTCCATGCCATTCCAAGTGCCGGTGATCATTATATCTTGCCAGTGTACCATATAGCAGTAACTGTGCAATAGTTACTTGCTTGTCGGTGAATGCTATTGGATCTCCAAAGTGCTAGTGTTTTAGCAGGTGTTGACATCAATGACAAAACCATACCAAAATACCAACATATACATGTCAACTAGATAACATAAATACATGAATATCAAAAACAATTGCCAATGTCGGATCTAACAGATGTCAGCCTCCAATACCAATAACCTTATTCTAAACAATGTTGGCTTGCATTGTTGATAACCAAAGAAATCCTTCCGCTGGTGCCGGTGTTGGTGTAGTGTCTGTGAAGTGCCTATCGATACACAAGTGAACCAAAACATGAAGCTAGAACAAGATACCATGTTGCCATCAATGACAACATAGTGAGACCAACCAGTTGGGTGTCAATTGCCAACACTATTCTACTTTTTAGTCAACTACCAGATCAAGAATGCACATGTGAAACTACAGCAAATAGGGTTCTCAATAACCACTCACTCATATCATACCTCAAAATGATCTCCTACATTGGTCATATATATCTACAATGACAAAATAAACATTCATTAAGTTGGGCAACCATAATATGCAATGCAACATGTAACCGGGTGTCGGCTTAGACCGGATCACTAAAACATATGCGGACCAACCAAATGATGTCAAAATAACTTCTAAATATCGGCCTAATTATCCCATGTACGAATTTAACCACCACAATCACTACAAAGATTCTGGACCAAAAGTACTCTTCTTACCTTGAAATACCGGTGACAGATTACCAGACCACTTCCTCTATCGGTTACCAAAATCCATAACTACCAGATAGAATTTCCAAGGAGAGTTGTCATCAATGACAACCCTAATCCATTATCCATGCACTAGAATCCACCAGATGAGTGTCAATTGCCAACACTTGTTACATCCCTCTTTTCATAAACAATTTCATTTTATTTTTTTTGCATATTAAAGATATGATGATGTTAAGTGAAGCTTAGTGTGAATATCAGTTTGATGAATTTTAATGGAGTGAATGAATATTGATTTGAACAATAAAGGGAGCTAGTGCCTTGTTATGTGGATATTTTGAATAATAATAAGATTTTGTCTAACTACCTTCGTGTGTCTAAGTAGATGCAAGAATTCCTATTACCCTCCGAGAATGGAGGGAGAGAACCATCGAGGAGAAGGGTGTAGATAAGGGAAAGCTCAAAGTTGCCACCAATGTCATGATTATTGAGATAAGCAGCCTAATTAGGGTCTCTCTCTCTCACTCTCTCTCTCTCATCGACATCATCCTCCCTCCACCCTTGGTGTCAACACCATCCTCCCTCCCCCCTTGCTGTCAACACATTAATATAGCCAAACATGCTTTAAGCATCCACATCATTAAGCACTTCTTCCATCTTGCGGGCAAGTTGTAGTGATCGAATCCATAATGTAAATCCTTGCAATCGACATAACGGATTCTTCATCTTGCATTCGAACATCAATATTTGGAATCCGGCAATATAGTAGGAAGAATAGCTCTTCGTACTCTTCTTTTTCTGAGGAAAAACATAGAGGAATGATTCGTTGCTATTATAATCTTGCTCTCTCGAGCTTTTATAAGCTTTCCTTAGCAGTAGAAAATACATTATTCTAAAGTATTATTTGCTGCATCTTTTGAACTTTAGCATGAGGATCGACTCATTTAAGTTAATGAATTCAATGAAACCAGTCTAACAAGACCGCTTAGCTAGTAGAGCTGTAGTATAAGAATCATGATAGAGTCATATGCATTCCAGAATAAAACTATTTCAATCCAGTGATAGGCTGTGTCAAATCTCTTGTGTCTATTCAATTACAGAGACGTGATCTCTGACTTTCGTTAGTATAAAAATATTGTGCCATTATTAAATCAAATAGCAAATCAATAGTAACGTCCAAGCTTTAAGTTGTAGAATCATTTTCAAATATAGAGATTGTATTGAAAAACTTCTTTCTTATTGAGCTACAGTCAAGCCGAGGCTGACATTACCGTTGTCTGTTACACTTTGATCAAATACCCTTATGTGGGTCGATTAAGGACTTAGAAGGAATAGAATATCCTCTTTTCTTCAAAATTAATCCATTTCATTGGAATCTAAGAACTCGATAGAGTCAAGTTATTAGCTATTCCATGAACCTTAACCGGCTGATAAGAAATTTGAAATTCCAGTTGGTAATTTTTAGCCAACACACGAGTAGTAGAAAGTGGTCGTACATGAAGTTTAGCGTAAGATAGTTATTTAAATTAGTGTGGAAAGGAACTTGCATGTATGCATGTAGGTGCAAGGGATGGACCTACATGTGTACATGTAATATGTAAGTAACAACCACTTTCAAGTATTAATAAATAATGAATTTACTTATAATAATTCATGTACTAGTTCATGTGTTGAGAATGGTGATTATAAAGTTGATTATGTTTGAACTATGGTTAAGAAACAAAGAGGAGTTGAAATAATAAGTTGATTATATGTGAACTCCTCCAAAAACATAGTTATTGATATGGAAGACCTAGACGAAGAAAAGATCTAGAGGAGTACAATATGTAAGGGGCTGCTAAACATGATACTAGCTTTGGGGGAGGTGTTTGGCTAGATTGAAAGAAAAAGATATTAAGGGTAGAAAGCAACAAAAAAGGAGAAAAAGAGACCGAAGCCCCTTCTGAAGAGGATTATTTACCAAAGGAAGAGGATAATTATAATGACTCTAAGTACAATGGTTACAATGAGTAGGAAGTGGAAACTAAGGAGCGAGGCAAAGACAATTTTATTTGTGATAAAGAGGAAGTAGTTAAGGAGGTTCAACTTGAGCAAGTTATTGAGTTTTTTTTTTATGAAAGAGGATATTAAGTTGGTAAAAGAAAATGTTGGACATTGGGAATAAAGGAAAGAGGTATGGTGAAGTGCTCACAAATTTCAAATTTTGGGTGGCGGATGTCTAGTCTAGATTAAAAGATGTGGAAACTAGGGTTGAGGAGTATAGAGTCATCAAAAATCAACTTGAAAATGCTATCAATTACCTCACTGTTTTTACCAATGGTATTATGAGAAAGTTAGTGATAGGCATGGTGTCAAACCAATCCAACTTAAAGAATCAAATTAGAAACAATTCAATGGAGTAGAAGGATAAAGACAATGACCCCTATGATCATATCTCTCCTCAAGGAAATTGGGAGAATGACTTGCAAAAGCTATCGAAGACCTGGGCATTCATCACTGGCTCCAAAAGTTATTCTTGTTTGATGTTGTTCTTCTTTTTTAGGACTAAGTGCCAAATTTTGTTTATTATTAGATGGTGTTTTGTTTATATGGTTCCTAATATTTTAAGTAATTAATATTTAGTCAATGCTGACACTTTTTTTTTTTTTAAGAGGGGTTGACATTCTACAACTCTGGTTGTTTCTGTGTAGTTTGTTGCTTTTGTTGGTTGAAGCTTTGATCCGCTGCTATGTATTTGGTATCAAGGCTCACTCCCTACATAATTAATCAAAAGCACTATATTATTTTATATAACAAATAGTTTTGCAATTCGAGAATCATTTTTCCTACCTAGGCTTAAGAAAATAGCCAATGCTATCACTGTTGGGAGTTGTAGCTTGTGTATAGAAATTTCAATTCTTATCATTGATGATGCCCTATAAAATGAACACTTATTTAGACTTGATTCATCTAGTTTTGGATTAAGGCAAAAACAAGTTTTGAAGGGGCCCCGAAACCCTTTACAAAATGATTCTAAGAGTTATAGAATTGGATAAAAACATCCAAAATAAAATAGGCTCCAGAGATAAGTATAAGAAACAACAACCAAAGAGACAACAAAAGCCCAGTTGGGCACAAAAGGACAACAAAAAGACCAAACGTAGACTCAAACAAATTTAACAACCAGAAAATAGAAAGTGATCCAATTACATTAGGCTTCTGAGGGTCTCAACAATCTCAATTCTAGAAAGTTACACTCTAATTGGATTTTAGATCTCAATTCTAGATATTGTCATGCAAATTAATTTATAAGATGTAGTCTAATGCCTTGAGAATGAATCTATACCTTACATTTCTTGTTGATTTTGGGAGAGATAGATGTTGTTGATATCTTGTACAATATAAATTTGATAGAATGTTTGGTTCACTTTAGATGCTTAAAATCATGAGATAGTCACAATCATGCTCAAAGTATATCCCTTACTAGCAAGGCAAAAATATTGGAGGGAACTACTTGATACTAATCATAGAACAAACACAACACTATTGTGGCACAAACTGCACACACATAAAAGTATATAATTTGACACATATAAAAAAAGTTGGAAGTGAACAATTTGCACATAGAAAGATGAACAGTATATTGTTTCCAAAATATCACATTTATAAAATGAATATTGAATAAAGACTAAATTTCAACTATTCAAAAATAAGAAACAAAAACTTCATAAAATGAGCAATAGAGAGGAACATATTATTTCAAGACACTACTAAAACATCAAGCTTATCTAAATATTTAAAATTAATATATTATAATTTTTGTGTTGATTATATGTGCAAATTTCTATGCACAAATTTGACCACTGCAATCACTACAAAGATTCCGGACCAAAATTGCTCTTCGTATCCTAAAATACTGGTGACAGATTAGCAGACCACTTCCTCTATCAGTTACCAAAACCCATAACTACCATAGAATTTCCAAGTAGAGTTGCCATCAATGACAACCCTAATCCATTATACATGCACTAGAATCCACTAGATGAGTGTCAATTACCAACACTAGTTACATCCCTCTTTTCATAAACAATTTCATTTTTTTTTTTGCATATTAAAGATATGATGATGTTAAGTGAAGCTTAGTGTGAACATCAGTTTGATGAATTTTAATGGAATGAATGAATATTGACTTTAGCAATTAAAGGAGCTAATGCCTTGTTATGTGGATATTTTGAATAATAATAAGATTTTGTCTAACTATCTTTGTGTGTCTAAGTAGATGCAAGAAATCCTATTACCCTCCGAGAAAGGAGGGAGAGCACCATCAAGGAGCAGGGCGCAGAGAGGGGAAAAGGTCGAAGTTGCCACCAATGTCATAATTATTGAGATAAGCAGCCTAATTAGGGTCTCTCACCATCCTCCCTCCGCCCTTGTTGTCAACACCATCCTCCCTCCCCCCTTGGTGTCAACACATTAATATACCCAAACATGCTTTATGCATCCACATCATTAAGCACTTCTTCCATCTTGCCGGCAAGTTGTCGTGATCGAATCCATAATGTAAATATTTCCTTGCAATCGACATAACGGATTCTTCATCTTGCATTCGAACATCAATATTTGGAATCCGGCAATATAGTAGGAAGAATAGCTCTTCGTACTCTTCTTTTTCTGAGGAAAAACATAGAGGAATGATTTGTTGCTATTATAATCTTGCTCTCTCGAGCTTTTATAAGCTTTCCTTAGCAGTAGAAAATACATTATTCTAAAGTATTATTTGCTGTATCTTTTGAACTTTAGCATGAGGATCGACTCATTTAAGTTAATGAATTCAATGAAACCAGTCTAACAAGACCGCTTAGCTAGTAGAGCTGTAGTATAAGAATCATGATAGAGTCATATGCATTCCAGAGTAAAACTATTTCAATCCAGTGATAGGCTGTGTCAAATCTCTTGTGTCTATTCAATTACAGAGACGTGATCTCTGACTTTCGTTAGTATAAAAATATTGTGCCATTATTAAATCAAATAGCAAATCAATAGTAACGTCCAAGCTTTAAGTTGTAGAATCATTTTCAAATATAGAGATTGTATTGAAAAACTTCTTTTCTTATTGAGCTATAGTCAAGCCGAGGCTGACATTACCGTTGTCTGTTACACTTTGATCAAATACCCTTATGTGGGTCGATTAAGGACTTAGAAGGAATAGAATATCCTCTTTTCTTCAAAATTAATCCATTTCATTTGAATCTAAGAACTCGATAGAGTCAAGTTATTAGCTATTCCATGAACCTTAACCGGCTGATAAGAAATTTGAAATTCCAGTTGGTAATTTTTAGCCAACACACGAGTAGTAGAAAGTGGTGGTACATGAAGTTTAGCGTAAGATAGTTATTTAAATTAGTGTGGAAAGGAACTTGCATGTATGCATGTAGGTGCAAGGGATGGACCTACATGTACACATGTAATATGTCAAGTAGCAACCACTTTCAAGTATTAATAAATAATGAATTTACTTATAATAATTCATGTACTAGTTCATGTGTTGAGAATGGTGATTATAAGGTTGATTATGTTTGAACTATGGATTAAGAAACAAAGAGGAGTTGAAATAATAAGCTGACTATATATGAACTCCTCCAAAAACATAGTTATTGATATTGAAGACCTAGACGAAGAAAAGATCTAGAGGAGTACAATATGTAAGGGGTTGCTAAACATGATACTAGCTTGGGGGAAGGTGTTTGGCTAGATTGAAAGAAAAAGATATTAAGGGTAGAAAGCAACAAAAAGAAGAAAAAGAGACGGAAGCCCTTTCTGAAGAGGGGTATTTACCAAAGGAAGAGGATATTTATAATGACTCTAAGTACAACGGTGACAATAATTAGGAAGTGGAAACTAAGGAGGGAGGCGAAGGCAATTTTATTTGTGATAAAGAGGAAGTAGTTAAGGAGGTTCAACTTGAGCAAGTTATTGAGTTTTTTTTTATGAAAGAGGAGATTAAGTTCGTAAAAGAAAATGTTGGACATTGGGAATAAAGGAAAGAGGTATGGTGAAGTGCTCACAAATCTCAAATTTCATGTGGCAGATGTCTAGGTTAGATTAAAAGATGTGGAAATTAGGGTTGAGGAGTATAGAGTTGCCAGAAATCAACTTGAAAATGCTATCAACTACCTCACTATTTTTACCAATGGTATTATGAGAAAGTTAATTATAGGCATAGTGTCAAGCCAATCCAACTTAAAGAAGAAAATTAGAAACGATTCAAGGGAGTAGAAGGATAAAGACAATGCCCCCTATTATCATATCTCTCCTCAAGGAAATTGGAAGAATGACTTGCAAAAGCTATCAAAGACTTGGGCATTCATCTCTGGCTCCAAAAGTTATTCTTGTTTGTTGTTGTTCTTCTCTTTCAAGACTAAGTGCCAAATTTTGTTTATTATTAGATGGTGTTATGTTTATATGGTTCCTAATATTTTAAGTAATTAATATTTAGTCAATACTGACACTTTTTTTTTATTAAGAGGGGTTGACATTCTACAACTTCAGTTGTTTCTATGTAGTTTGTTGCTTTTGTTGGTTGATGCTTCGATCCCCTACTACGTATTTGGTATCAAGGCCCACTCCCTACATAATTAATCAAAAGCACTATATTATTTTATATAACAAATAGTTTTGCAATTTAAGAATCGTTTTTCCTACCTAGGCTTAAGAAAATAGCCATTGCTATTACTGTTGGGAGTTGTAGCTTGTGTAAAGAAATTTAAGTTCTTAGCACTGATGGGGCCTTATAAAATGAACACTTATTTAGACTTGATTCATCTAGTTTTGGATTAAGGCAAAAAACAAATTTGAAGGGGCCCCAAAACCCTAAACAAAATGATTCTAAGAGTTATAGAATCAGATAAAAACATCCAAAACAAAATAGGCTGCAAGGATAAGCATAAGAAACAACAACCAAAGAGACAACAAAATCCCAGTCGGGCACAAAAAGACATCAAAAAGACCAAACCTAGACTTGGACAAATTCAGCAACCACAAAACAAAAAATGATCCAATTACATTAGGCTTCTGAGGGTCTCAATGATCTCAATTCGAGAAAGTTACACTCTAATTGGATTTTAGATGTCAATTCTAGATATTGTCATGCAAATTAATTTATAAGATGTAGTCTAATGCCTTGAGAATGAATCTATACCTTACATTTCTTGTTGATTTTGGGAGAGATAGATGTTGTCGATATCTTGTACAATATAAATTTGATAGGATGTTTGGTTCACTTTAGATGCTTAAAATCATGAGATAGTCACAATCATGCTCAAAGTATATCCCTTACTAGCAAGGAAAAAAAATTGGAGGGAACTAATTGATACTAATCATAGAACAAACACAACACCATTATGGCACATACTGCAAACAAATAAAAGTATATATTTTGACACATATAAAAAAAGTTGGAAATGAACAATTTGCACATAGAAAGATGAACAATATATTGTTTCCAAAATATCACATTTATAAAATGAATATTGAATGAAGACTAAATTTCAACTATTCAAAAATAAGAAACAAAAATTTCATAAAATGAGCATTAGATAGGAACATATTCTTTCAAGAGACTAGTAAAACATCAAGCTTGTCTAAATATTTAAAATTAATACATTATAATTCTTGTGTTGATTATATGTGCAAATTTCTATGAACTAGTAGGAAGAACAAAATAGTGTCGATATGGGACATGATTGAATTCTCAAGCATGTACAATTGAATAGCCTAAAAGAAAGTTTTTGAGAGATAGATTTATATAAATAATATGGGTTAAAAATATATAAACCTAAAATAGAAATGAGATCAAAAAAATTAAAAAAATTAAAAAAATTATATACCTAATAGGAGGAAAACTTTTAAGTGTTGATCTTGTTGCAGTTCAAGTATTGATATTATTATGATCTAGTGTAAATTTCTTTCCACCTCCAAAATTCATATTGAATGAAGATTTATTCATATTTATCTTGCAAATATTCTTTATAAGTGATTTGTTGGATTTATGGAAGCAAGTGATTGAACTTATCGTTTTGCAGCACATAGCACAAATTAGTATTCTTATAAATAGTTATAATGTATTTTAGATTATGAGAATATGAATAGATAAATAAGTCATTGCATTTGATGTCGAGAGCAATTAAAAGTAACCTTTAATGTGATTGTTTTTAAATATATAATTGATTATACTTTAATATTTTCTTGTTCTATTATGTTGTCATTCTTCTTGAGATTTTTTTCCTTTTATGAGTGTAGTCCTAATTTCAAAACATTTTTTTAGCATTGATTAAAAAGAAATCTTACATAAAAAATTATAAAATAAAATAATTTCATGAAAATTTATCACCTTAAAATCTAAAAAATAAATAAATCTTATTCTTATAATGTTTCCAAAACATTTCTTCAAAGCTAACATATTTCAATAGTCTAGTTCATATGAATTCAATTTATATTTCATCACACTAATTCAAGTTAAATTATGGGTTTATTTTGTTGTGCCAATATTGATGCATATTTTTATGTAATTATTTTTTTCACTTTAATTTAATGTATAGAAATATAAACATAAACTTATTATTTTTATGTTTTAAAGACTAATAATTTATTTTCTTATGACCATTCATTATTATCTTTATTCTAGTAGAGACGAAGTCCTTGTAAATCTAGTAATATACAAAAATGGTGAGAAAATAAAAAAAAATCATGAAGAAATAAATGTAGAAGCATTTTTTCAGGGCTAGGTGGATTCTTCTTCCAAAGCTAGCTCTACATCTCTTGTTAGGTTGTGATGGAAAAAGCTTGCCTCATGAGTCCAAATATAGAGGTAGGGGAGAGGTAGGGCCAATTTTTATGAACATGACACTCTAAACATAAATTAGTCAAATGAATAGAATGCTTTCAATAATATTAATGAGGATCACATTAACTCTATATTCATGCAATTAGATTTGACTATATTTTTGTGTCGGATAAACTATATACAAGTTGTACCTTTAGGCCATACAAATATAGAGTGCCATAAGCCTCTATATCTATCCTTGTATGAGACCAAGCCTTTTAGTCCTTTCTTCATTGATATAGCCCTACATATCCCATTCAATGAAAGGAAAAAGTTCAATATGAAACCATTGCCCCTACCATTCTTCCTCCACTAGAGGGATCCATGTCTAGACAAATAAAGATTCAAAGTCAAGATGATCAAATTCAAATACCTTAGAATAAATGAATCATAACACTCATAAGTAGGAACAAAGCCAACTTCTTAATGGAATGGCTTAACCTACTAATCATTGACTAGATAGTAGGGGGTATGGGACTTCCACCCTATAAATAATAGTAAGATTGCATCACATCTATACTTTAGACAATCACTTTTATTAACAAATAATCCTAAGCTATTAGGTATTAGCTATTTGTTGTACAAATGGTGTGTTGTGAAAGAGTTATGCAAATTTAGACATTTCTTTAATTGAACACTTAATCTCCAATGACATTAAAAAGAATTCAAAATAGCACAAAAAGAAAAAAATATTTCTCTTTTTATTAAAACAATAGATTATATAGATAACAATTTTTTTTGTCCTTTTTACATAAATATATTGTAACATGATTAAACAAACATCTAAATAAAAAATTACTCTTTAGCGTTACAATGAAAAAAGAACAGAAAAGAAGTTGAATTGATTCCATATATTAGAATTACCTTACTATTGAAGTTGGTACAATCCCACCTCTCAAGATTTGAAAATGAAATAAATCTAAAAACGATGGTAATGAAAAAATACCACCATTCTCATTAATTGTACTCTAAGTACATGTTATGTACTAGATAAGAATGCAGACGAATTGAAATTTGAAACGTTCCCCTGCAGTGAGAAGCACACACATCTCTTCGATCCCTTGCCTTGAATAAGAGGTTACTACACACAAACATTCTTAAATCTACGGTGGCCTGTCTTCCTTTCTTCTTCTACGTAACCAATAACTAATAAAGCACAATACATCAGTCGGCCTCCATGAAAAGAAACTTCATTAACTGGATGTGGAGCTGCGTTGCTTACACAATCCGCGAAGGGCGTAGCACGCTCTTAATATCGCTGCAGAGAATACAACATAGAGAAAAAAGAGGATAATATATTTCCAGTGCTTTATCAAATGCATAAAGTATAACTTCAGATTCACCAGAAGCGATTCTGGCCGGTGGAGTGGCAATATGTGCATATGGGTGGCCTCTCTTAACTGTGTAACGCATTCGTCTGCTATTATTACGAGCATTCCAGTGAAAACAATGGCCGAAATAAGAAAAACAAGCCACCAATTTTGGCAGATGAGCAAGTTATTAGGCTTCAACTCTCCAGAGAGCGTGGGTACTATTATTGCTATTTGAATGCTGATGCAGAATTTCACATAGTCGTGCAGAGACAATTCCATGGCCACTTCACGTAACGAGAGCTTGGTCTTGATTTAGTTATATAGCCTTTGGAGGTTAAAACCAACCGTTCGATTAACACTAAATCAACGGACCAGGGATGGAGTGGCCCTCCTTTCCGTCGAACGAGACATGGAGGGGCTCCTCTTTTCTTTGTCTTACAGAACCGACCAAGTGAAGAGGGCCGTTGTCAAAAAAAACAATTGCTTGACAACCAGGGTTGAGTGGTTTTTAAACCTAGTCATTGGACTTGCAGGGTTGTAAACAATTAGATATTGGCTGTCAAGTCTGACCGTTACCCTGAAAATTAACTTTAAAAGATGCTTCCTTACATATATCCTTACATTGTCCACTATTTTTCGGGTGAGGTGGATGCTTCCACGATCTATCCTGTACAGTAAACTTAGGGTTCACTTTAGACGGGCAATCATGAGATCGTCAGTTTGATTCTTGTGGTTTTGATAGCAAATTATTCAGTACATGTCGGCCAAAATTAATTGGCTTGCATAGGGCTAATATCTTTTATCTGATGGAGTCACTTGATAGTGAGATGTGGGGCAATTGATTTCAATGAAGATAAGGTCAAGGGTTTGGTAGGAATTGTATAACAACTTCCAATATTTGAGATTTTGAGCACATTTTTCAAATGATCCAAAATTTGAAGATGTGGACAAAGTGCTTTAGAAAAATCAATTTGAAAGTAGTGAGAATGAGCTTATGACAGGCAAAAGGAATAGTAGGAACCACACCTTTTCATATGTCAATTTCATTTAGTTGTTTTACTATTATAATATAATAAAATTATCAAAAGTTACATTATTTTTAAAGTGATCAAAACTACATAATGTATTTTCAATGAGTTAGATTATGTGTTTTGGGTATTAGAAGTAATCAATTGACACCACTTTTTAAAGTTCAAAGTTTTCAAGGAGAGAGGTTTGTAAGAGAGTGTTGTTTGTAGATAAAAACATGGACTAAGTTATCAACTATATGAGGTTAAAGTTTTATATGCATCAAATAGTGGATCATCGTTGTTTAATGTATGAATTAGTGTCAATAAACTTGGATATTAAATGCAACAAACATATTAATATTAAAGGGAAAAACAAGCATAGTTTGATATCATTAATATTAGTAGAACTAAACAAAAAGTTCTACCATGGAACAAAGCCCAATTCAGCTAAGTTGTTTCGAGCAATCATACTCACACATAATTTAGGCATTTGTTAACAAAGAGGTCACATAATTTAGATATTTGGTAGCTTCTATCTTGTAATTATCTAATGAACTTATTTAGTTGGTGGTTGAAATCTTTGTAAGGTTCATGCAACCTTTACATAATTATAGTATGGTTTGACTAAACTATATAATTTCTGATGTGGGTTATGTTCCATTTATGTTGAGAAAAAAATTTCTTAAATAAAATGGTTGATTACAATCATTTGGTATTTTTTTGCAAGTGCCTCCTCTTGTGTGTGATGACCTATTTGTTATGTTGAAACATTATAAGTGGGCATGTTTCGATCAAATTATTGTTATAATCATTTTTATGGGTACATCTTTGTTGTATTATACTAGTGGGTGAAATCCCCATTGTTTCCTTTAGCCTATCTCAACATTTGCATTCAACAAGATTATGCTTATGTAACCATTTTCTCATGATTTCAAACTTGTAGTCCCTTGTGTTGAGGAGAGTGTGTAGCCTTGTGTTATGTTTCTCAAAACTTGAGTCTTTTGAGTCATAATACCTCATAAATCGAGGAAGTTATGCCTCACAAAGTATAATTTTGATCTTGATAGTTTTCTTTCTATGACACCTTAGTGATTTTTAGTTGTATTTTATCTTAGAGGTGTCATGGTATCGAACTTGTGATATGTTTGATACTAGTGTATTGGGTGTTTGATTTTATGGAAGTTTAATATCCAAATTTGTGCCCCAAACTATGGAGAAGTTTGATAGCAAGGTAGAAAACTCTCATGGAGTACAATATGAAAATATGTACCCTAAAAGAAGCTCAATGGGGCATAAAAATTTATGGAGATACGATAATCAATATCAAACATGTGGGAAGGTCGATAGCTTATTAGGAGTTAAGGCTTTTGGCTGACCTCTAATAGATATTTTTTTTATTTTTTGCAATATTGTTTTAAAGTTGAACTTATTTAGGGTGAGTGGAAATGGGGGACCCAAAAGGTGTTTTAAGAAGCCACTTTCTTTTTTAAATTAGAAATTACTGTTCTAGATGAAAAACTAAAGACAATTATACTCAAAATTTGAGAGATGCAATAAGAACATAAGTTGTAGTGCTTTGAATCTACTTTCTAAAGTACTATTTTTATAAAAAAAAAATTCAATTTAAATTGGTGGAGATTAAGGGGTTTAAAAAGGGGGCAACACACAAACTCGTCCTGTTTTTGTTAAAAACCATAACATAGTGCCTAGTGTGTGGCACAATTTAATTAGTATTTAAAACTTCCTATGGTGAGAAATTAACTAACACCATTTAGTATATGTTCATTTTTTTCTACTAATTTTTTAATGAATATATGATTTTTTACTAATTTTCAAATTAGACAATCCTTGAAAAATATAAAATTGAGCATGTAGATCCCTAGCTTTATTGAAGACTAATTGAAAGTCTTCTTTTTTTAATGATTTAAAATATATTCTAGTTTCTAGAAATGTATTTTTTTTTTCAAATTGCAATAAAGGGGTATAAAAGGAGGCTAAAATTATTATACATAAGTTTTTTAACAAAAAATAGAGTCACTAACAAAAACATTAAAGATCAAAACCTTAACATAATTGAAACATATAAAAAATACGTGGCTAGAAATCTAAGAAAGAGTTCAATATTACTTTGTCATTTTTTTGACTTGACATTGAAACACAACGAACATTAATAGAGAGCATGCTCGAGATTGTATCAGTTTTTTAAGAATTTGAAAAAAATGTCTTTGGATGTTGAAATGGTAGTCTAATCCTTTGGGTTCGATGGCCAATGCAAATCTAATCCTAAGCATTGGAAATTAAAAAAGGAAGACAATAATGTTAGAATATTATAACATTCATTAATTTTGGCATTAGTCTTGCCATAATGGAAACATATTATAATACACTAGCATTTTTGTTCAAAAGAAACATAATATAATTGAATGTTCATTTTAGGAACCTTTTAATTTATTAAATTATAAATTATGTTTTATGCATCTGAGTTCAATTGTTGAGGATGATGGTATGTTTTTTAATTATGTCAATCTCAAAGATTTTGGTTGATATTCTCCCTAAATAAAATAAGATTATTATGATTGGAGCTTGCACAAACTCTACTTGATGTTATCTCATTTGGATAGATATTGTCATCCTATGAGTAAAGAAAGAACCTTGAGCTCCATTTGAGCCTTACTAGTCAATGACTTAATGTTTGAGTCAGTTAAGTATGTGCATGTACTCTCTTGGAAATACATCATTATTAAAAAGAAATGTAAAAGTATTGATCCTTTAATTGATTGGCTGACTACATAAATGAATTGTAAGGTCACCAAAATGTATTGGTGGGTGAAAAATGTGTAAATGAGAGATCAAGAGGAAAACTACCCTTTTCCCTTCAAGGGGAGATGAGAGTTTCACTACGGATTTCCCTTCAAACACTTTTCACCTAATTACATTGGAAGAGGAGAGGAAAATTCACTAGATTCAACCTCCAAAGAGAAGATAGAATTATGAATGAAATGGGAATGATAAGTTGATCCCCTCTTTCTATTTGAAATGGAAAGGAATTGATTGAATTATGTATAGAGACTAAGTGAAAAAGTGACAAAGAAATGATTATAACTTGAGATTGGTGAGTGGGATGAAGTTGTGCACCTGGATCTAACAGTAATATGTCAAGATGAAGCTGCCTGCGAATTTGAGGAAAAGTTGCCTGGACCATGACAGGAATGTACATGGTCCTCCAAAAATTTGGCAAAACGAAAAGGGTTTTTCCACCTTTGCAAATGGAGTTCAAATCCGAAAGTATAGTTGCGCACCTGCAACCTACACACAAAAAAGAGAGGAAAATGGGTTGGGATTGGGGGTTTCCCTTCAAGTTAAAGCCCATTTTTGGAATTAACCAAGTAATGAAAGAAAGTACTTGCAAGTAAATGTAAATCACCTCAAGGGAGGTTGTGATAGCAATGTTAATAGAAATTCTTGTGTGGAATTGAATGTTGGAATCAATCTCCTCTTCAATGGTTGAATCCTTGACTTGAATGCAACACCTAGCCTTGAAGGGAGACTTCAGAATGCTCAATGTTGGAAAATAATGCTTGAATGCTCTTGAACACTTGATCGCAAATTTTCACCTTATTGAACTTATCCTATTTGACCAACTTACCCAAATAAGAGGGAAAATACAACTTAAATACATGTCAATTAGGGTTAATGAAACTGATTTTCGTCATAGGCCGACATCGGGGAAGTTTTCCAACTCACTGCACAACCTACAATGCAAGCTTAGAAAAGGGTCCTTCCCCAAAATAGGGCAGGGAAAGGGGCACCATGCCCCTATCCTGGGAGGAAAAGGGTGCGACGCCCTTGTCCTAGGGGGATAGAGGCACCACGCCCCTGTCCTACCCCTTTCTCAAGGGCAAAGTGCAGACATGGTGGTGTGGAGGCCAAGGGAGAAGCATATTCTGAGGGTTGAGCAGTCTTTGGTCTTTGATCAGGCTAGGGGATTCGATTTTGCATGCGTGAGGACCCTAATACAGTCTAAAATTGCTAGGGTCAAAATTTTATGACACTACATTTAGCCCCTACTTTAGCAGGAGTATAGGCATACACCAATACTTCTGGTAAAGTACAAGGAAACAATATTGAAAGACTTTTACCATGCCAAGGAGGCAAGATGTGCCAAGCCCCCAGTGGACTTAGGATCTTACGACTTCGATTGAAAAAGTAAAAGGGGAGATCGAGAAGCAGAGATCCATGACTGCAAGTAGCAAAGTTCCCCTCACTATGAGTCATGAAAGCAAGTATACCAAAGATTACAAAGAAAAACCAAGTTCACTAAGTAATTCTAAGTATCAAGAAGAAAAATATGAGTGGAGTGTATGCCCCCACATTAAAGCGATCGTGCATGCCTTATCGAGAGCGATTTCTTTAAGGTAAGATACACCCAAGAGAGAGAGAAGAGAGGAAGCACGTTATCACAATGATTTAGCCCCCAATCGAGGAATAAACCCAGGGATAATGAACACAAAACAAGAGGTAGTTCCGCTTTCCTCGAGGTCAGTATGTTGTATGATAACTCATGTATATCATATATATATGTGCATATAATAATCATCATTCCCCAAAGAAAGGAAAGAGAGGATGTCTTTTGAGTCAACATGAAAGAGACCAAAAAAAGATCTCAATGCTTTGTATCATCCCCAAGTATCTACATTAAGGGAACAATAGAAGAATAGGGATACACATAGAAGAATGGTCACAAAATAGCAAGAAGAGAGAGAGAGAAGATCTATAGTGCTAATATTTCTAATCGATCACGACATCTGCCTCCCAATCTTGCTGATCATTATTTTGGGAAGGCGAGCAACATGCCAGAGTAGAGACATTAAGCACAGAAGATGGAGCTATCACAAGATCCAAACAAGGACTATGCTCATGTTGTAAGTCACTTTGTTCAATTCTAGGAGCTAGGATTAGGGTTTGTGAAAATTCAGTTGATAAATGCTTTCCCACATCAACATATTCATACTCACTATTAGAAGCATTAGGAGTTGTATTGCCATCATGATTAACATTTTCACCCATTTCTTCATCAAAGTTTAGAGAAAGAGGACCAAGAACACGAATAGGATTAAAACCATCACATGTTTTGTGCAACTTATGATTCGGAGATGTAGGTTGAAAATATTGCTTAGGAGAAAAGGGAATCATGTCAATTGTCGGAGTTTGAGGAGATTGAGTATTTTGAGGGATACTTTCATGAGCTTGAACACGAAATCTTCGTAAGTATTTTCTTGCACAACAATCCCGTCGAGTCTTAGTGGAAGGCTAAGAAGGAGGAGGAACACTTGAAAAAGTAGGAACTTTCCTCTCCTTCATAGTTGAAGATTTAGGTTGAGGTCTTTTAGGTTGAATAAGAGGAGAAGCAGGCCTCTTCACTCGATAAGAGGAAGGAGGTCGAATTGCGCTATACAAAGGAGGAATATTAGGTGTAGGAAGGAGACCAAGTCCATGATGAGGAGGAGATATAGGTCTAACCTTAGGAAGAATATTGTTGTTCTTCTTAAGAGAAGGTATTGTCATATCCATAGGAATAGGTTGACAATCTTCCTTAGGAGGGAGATTAGTTCTATCCGTGAGGGGAAGAACCTCATCTTGAAGAATTGTAGGAATGTCAAGTGTTGGGGATCTAGAGGTTGACTTAAGGATAAGATCATATCTTTCTTCCATTTATGATAAGATTGAAAAAGAGCATCACTCCTTGATGGAAGAGATTGAAATTTCTGAGGCCAAAAGAAATCAATAGGAATATCAGGGCTTCTTTTGGTTGGAAGAAAGAAGCTATGATTCACGGTTATGATTTCTCCATTGTGAGGAAATTTCAGGCACTTGTGGATTGGAGAAGCAATAGCCTTCATGGAAGATAGCCAAGGATAGCCCAACTTCACATGGAATTTTTCAGAAGAGGGTATGATAACAAAGTCGACATCCATGGATTTAGTATTAACTTCAACAAAAAGGGTGTATAGAGCCAATGATAGGACAAGAGAGTCCATCAAATAACTTTATAACCATATTAGAAGCATCATATATTGGTTTATGCAATCATAAAGTCAAAAGATATTCCTCAGTGATTACATTAACCATGCAAGAGGGATCAATAAGGGCACCAAGGCAAGGTATATCCTTAACCTTCGTAACTATGTATAAAGGGCCATCAGGTGCTCTAATGGTCTCACTAGGGTCAAATGTAATACAAGGATCCTTAGGCGTATCTTGTTTTTCTACCATATTAACCAAGTTTGGAGCCATAGAGGTGAATTCCTCATAAGAGAAAGAATTAGGCACAATCTTAATAACGTTACAGGTATGAGAAGGCAAGGGATCAATGAAAATCTTAAGATTTTGATTAGGAAGAGCTATTGACTTATTGCCTTTATCATTCACATCTGCCACAAATATAGTATTATTATCAATCAAATCTTGAATCTTATGTTTTAATGCAAAACATTTCTTAGTATCATGACCAGGCTGATGATGAAAGTGGAAAAATGAATTGTTATCAAACTAAGGGGATGCAAGTTTAGAAGGATCAACTAGTTTTATAGGAGGAAGCTTGATAACATTTCTTTGCAACAACTGAGACATAATACTATGTAAACATTCATTCAAAGAAGTAAACTATCTTTCTCTTTGGAAAATTTTTAAAATAGAAGGCACACATGTTGTAGCATTCACATTGTTGTTGTTGATTGTATCATTGAACTTGATAAAGCTTTTTGTCGGTTTGAACTTCTGAAATGGTTGTTGAACATTCTCCATAGGAGTGGATTGCTCCATTTGACTCATAGCCAGTTGATAATTGTAGAGTGTTGCACACAACTGTGGAAAGGAAGTAAACTCAAACAAAAGAAGCTTTTCCCTGATATCTTTTTGTAAATTAGAAATGAAAATTCTTTGAATGTCATTAATAGGTGCATGAAAATAAATTTGAGCACAAAAATGCTTATATCTACCAATGAAATTGGTCACTTTTTCTTTAACACCTTGTTTACAATGCATTAAATCAGTCAAAGTGATTTTAGGACCAATGTTGTTTTGAAATTGTTGGATTAAAGCATTTGCCAGTTGTTGAAAGGAAGTGATAGAATAAGAAGGCAAAGAGCAATACCATTGTAAAGCCTTATCTCTTAGCGTTCTTGTAAACAATTTTGCAAGCAATCTTTGATCATAAGAAAAATCGGTACACAAGGTTTGAAATGTTTTGACATGCATAAGAGGATCACCTTTTCCATTATAGAGTTCTAATTGAGGGATCTTAACATGTTTAGGAGGCATGGATTTAACAATATCAAGAGAAAGTGGGCTCGCGACATCAAAGGTGGGCACACTAAACTTGGATTGACTCATAGAAGCAATTTGTTGTTGTAAGGAAGACACGATTTGAGAAAGATTATTAATTGTCACTTCGGTAGAAAATTGATGTTAGACATAGTTGATTGAGAAGGTGGTGTGATGTTATTGAAGGAAGACATGGATTGAGAATAAGGTGGTGGGACATTATGATAAGTAGGCATAGGTGATGATTGGAAAGGAAAAAGGACACTTAAAGGAGGAACAAAGTTGTTGATGGAATTGCCCCCTTGTGTCACATTGATTGGTTGAGGGATAATAGGAACACTTATTGAAGACATAGGTAAAGATCGAGGATTTAATGAAGAAGAGGGATTTCCCCATGACTACTTGTTATAGGGATGACATTTTGAATAGAAGTAGCCATGATGTTCGAGGTAAAAGTAGGAATACTAGTCATAAGAGTAGTCAAAGGAATTGAAGGACTGACTTGTGTTGAAGGTTATGAATAACCCAGGGTTTCGGTACAACTCTTGATAGGCATGATATTAGAATCAAAATTATATACAATGCCACACAATATATAAATTCCATTCTTATCACTTTGAATCATGTTCTTAAGGCCTTCACTTAATGGAAGAGATTCACTATTAGGGTATTCTAGGACATCCATTGTTGAAAGTTATCAAATTGATTGTCCAATGTGGAAATTTGATCTATAGAGACTCTAGTTAAAGCTTCTTCTTCATCATGGGATTCATCAATGGGGTGAATAGGCACATGATTAGGATCAAAAGAATTAGCATGATCCTCATTAAAGAAGTCACCCAAATTAGGCTCCATCTCCTCAGTAATTAAATCTTGGGAGGCATTAATTATAATGCTTTGTCTAACGGGGATAGTATAGGTGGGAATAATAGTGGTTAAACTCATGAACTAGAGGGAAAATTTAAATTTTGAAGTACAGGAACAAAGCTTACAAAATTGAGTAACACAAAATTTATGAAAATAATGATTATACAATTTGAATTTTGTTGGAGGAAGAGGATGACACAATTTTGAAAATGAAAGGAAATTGGAATTTTATTAAATTAGGGCCAAGGGCATACAACTTAATTTTAAAATCAAAATTTTTACAATCAGGGCAAGATATAATTAACCTCTTGATTTTAAAAATTTTCTTAAAATTTCAAATGTTGAATTTTGGAGGTATTTTCGACTCTAGAGGGATAAAAAATCGACAAATTAGCCAATCTTCTAGATTTAGGCTCTTAAATACAGTGATGACAGTCTCTCGAAATTTTGAGAAAAAAGTCGAGGACCGTGGGAGGAATGCACATGGTCCGACCAACTTTTTTTGAAATTTTCAAGGATGAATACTATGATGGTTTCAAAGCTAACCCCCCAAAATTGATGAATTTTACGATTTCTAGATGGGCGAAATTAAGGTTCAAATTTAAAAATAGGACCCTATTAGGGTTTTGAAGAAAAAGAGGAATTGAATTTCAAATTTGAAAAAGATCAAACCTAATGGATAGGGACACCTTTTAAAATATTTAGAAATCTGATTTTGAATGAAATTGATTGAAATTTGCACCAAAAACCAATTAAATTTGAAAATTAGGGTTTTATGACCTAACCACTTAATTTTCAAATTTGAATTTTGGGAAAAGGAGGGAAATTGAAAATTTGAATTGTAGAAATAAAAACAAGTTCGAGAACAATCAAAAATATAAAAATGAAATGAAAATCCAATTTTTTCAACAAGTTCAAGATGATTTTTGAAAATTAGGGTTTTAACAAGTTACGACTTAATTTTGTAAATTTGATTTGCAAATTGAACAAGACAATAAGGAAACTGAATTTGACAAACAAAACAATTTTCAGATCTAAGATACCCACAAGCAATTTTCTCAAATCACACATTCAATTTTAATTTTAAAAATTAGGGTTTTTAATGATTTAACCACTAAGTTTGCAGAAAATTTAAACTTGCAAATGAAAAATATGCAATTTTGTTCAAAGGAAAGCATGCAAGACATTGGGTTCACCAAAATGTATTGGTGGGTGAAAAATGTGTGAATGAAAGATCAAGAGGAAAACTACCCTTTCCCTCCAAGGAGAGATGAGAGTTTCACTATGGATTTCCCTTCAAACACTTTTCACCTAATTACATTGGAAGAGGAGAGGAAAATTCACTACATTCAACCTCCAAAGTAGAAGACAAAATTCTGAATGAAATGGGAATGATAAGTTGATCCCCTCTTCCTATTTGAAATGGAAAGGAATCAATTGAATTATGTATAGAGACTATATATATATATATATACTCCTCTCAATTGAAGGTGATTGCTATTCTATCAGAGATTGATCTTCCCATTATCTATTTACCCCATTATGGAGCAAGGTCCATCCATATAATAGTGTTAATTAGACCTATTAGTTAGTAGCCCCACTAACATTATATTTAGACAAAAGTAGGTAAACTCCCACCCCTTATGATTGTTAGTTTATTTTTAGCATAGCTATAGAAAGGAGGGAGAATTGGGGGTAGGGCTTCCCCTTTTGTAATGGGGGAGTCAAATCGAGATTATCCTAAAAATCTAGGGTCCCATAGTGCCCTATTTTTTTTATAGGTTGTGAGGGACAACAAACTTACATCCATTTTCTATAACATCTGCCTCATCAATTAATTTCAAGATGGGTTGGCACCCCTCTCTAGATTATGGTGGGCCTAGGTAATGTGTCTCGAAAGAAGAGTAGGGTTGGGTTTAACTTTGAGGTTAAATCTGAGAGTTTGGAGCTTGGTTTGAGGGTGGGTTTATATGGGTTGGGGGTTGGGTCTATGACAAGAAGTGAGTTAATTCCTATCTACTCCTTTCTTTATTATATCATAGGTTTTGGGTGTGTTGGTTTTTGTTGTTGTTGTAAACCAATGTAGTATGGAGGTAGCGATCTATAAATGTAGTCAACAATAAACTATATTAGTGATCATGTAATATAAAAAATTGTACCTGGCACAATCCAATACAACAAATAGTACCTTCCTCCATGTCATCGAAGGTCGTGTACTGCCATCTTTGTCTTTTTGTCCACCAAGATCTCTTTGTTAGCTTGAAACTGGAATCTTACCAACTCTATTGACATATCATCTTCGAGATTCTAACGATGCATGGAGACATCTGCGCAATGCACTAGTATCCCACGAATATGACAATCTATATGTAGTTGTTTGAGTGTTATCTCCATGCCTAGAAGGAATCATAATGCCCCTGCATGCATCCACTGACACCGATTTCTCTTCTAGAGCCTATATCTCTCCCCTTTGGAGGCATTTTGAGGATCTTTTTGGTATTTTTGATCAATTATTGTAGGTTGAATCTTTTGGAGATCTCCTTGGGTGATATTGATAGGTTTTCAGAACACCACCATTGTTGCACTCTCTTGAACAACTCATAGTGCCATCTTCACAAGTCTTGGAAGGGGAGTTCACTTACCTTTCTTGATACATTTGCATATTCATAATATTTTGCTCTAATCTATCTATTATCACAATTATATTTCTTTCATCTTTATCAATTTCTTTTCCTTGTTGCTACTATCTAGGTTGTCTATGGAGGTGGAAACACAAAAGCAGGGATTTGGCTAAGGCGGACTCCAAAACACAACCCCAAACATTTTCTTTCTCATCTAGATGTGTAGGTTCACAATCGTAGGAAATTTATCATCTTGCAAGAGGCTTCAATCATGGGCTAATTGTGAGTTTTCCCTCACTCATTCTACTTAGTTCAAGCATTTCACATTTCATGTTGGTAGCTTAGTTTATCAGTATTTGTTCTTATTTAATATTATAATCACATCTGTCGCTCTCATATGGATTTTATACTATGTCCATACAATATGATAGTGTCTTGCGCTAGTGTCCTAGTTCTATGCACTCATCCTGAAGAAGACGACTAAGAAGAGTCATTCAATAGCTCCATTTTTTGTTTGATAGTTTATTTTTGCATTTGTATCCCTTGAGTCACCTTTAGCACCGTTTTAAGTGAGGTAGCGGCGAATAGGTTTGTTCCTTGAGGTTCATCACCTTAAGGGTAATAAATCTCCTCCTCTACATTATGGTAAACCCAATGTGAAGTCAATTTTATTTTTGCATCATTTAGATCATTCATACATCTAATAAAAATCTATTTTTTTTAACAAAAAAAGGCTGAAAATAACCCTTTACATCTTTTTTTTAGCATTGTGAGATTCTACGAGAAGCGAGAATCAAGCCAAGATCTGATGTTGGTCGTAGATCACATGCAAATCCTCACACAATAGATGATTGAAGATCAAAATAGCTGAATGAAGATAATTTCAATATGAGAGAGATATAGAGACAAAGAGGAGAATTTGGAGAAGACTCTCACCAAGCTATCACTTCAATAAATTGACTAGTGAAGGTGAGAGTATAGTGCTTATTATATAGAAAAATATAAGAATATACATCCAAGGGGTGCATTAACTCCTATTCCCCATAAAAAGTGGGAGGTTTTACCTTCTTGGTAAATGCCAAAACATGTGGCATAACCTCCTTACATGAAGACAAAAAAGGAGTTGAGAAAGTTGGCACATAAGGCCAAAAGAGGGTATGAAACCCAACTACCCCATAACCCACTTAGGAAATGACAACATAGTGGTTATGAGAGGTGGCACAACAAGCCAAAAAAGGGTGTGTAACTCAACTACCCATGTGAGGTGGAGAGTTACACATGTAGTTGAAGTATTTCGCCATGTGTCCTCATATAAACCACTCCTATTAACCTAAGCAAGCTTAAATAATATATGTGTAGGAAAAATAAATACCCCCTAACATAAGAAAAATAAAAAACCTACACTAACACCCCCCCTTAAGCGTAGCTTAGGTGGGTGAAAATATGGGTCCCAGCAAATGCAACCATGTTAGGTACCCATGTACATAGATAGCCCCCCCAAAAGAAGAAGCCCCCCCATAAGAGGAATAGCCCGCCTAAATAAGGAGAGAAAGAAAGGAGGACTAAGAATTCCCTCCTGAAGTAGACACCTATCATATCCCAAGCAGAGATCACAAATGAAGGAACTTGCTTTTGGTGAAGGGTTTGGTGAAGATGTCCGCAGTTTTCTCCATTGTAGAACAATACTTAAGATCAATGATGCCTTCTTGAATGAGCTCTAGAATATAGTGCATATTTATCTCAATATGTTTCTTCCTCTAGTGATGAACTAGATTTCTTGAGATCTGTATAGCACTTTGATTATCACAAAAGATGATAGTAGGCTTCCTAACTAGAATACCAAACTCAGTGAGAATATTTTGAAGCCAAATAGCCTCAGTGGTGGCATTAACTGCCCCTCAATACTCAGCCTTTGTTGATGAAAGAGCAATTGCAAACTGCTTCTTACTCGACCAACAAACTGGACCAGAACCAAGTGAGAAGCAATACCCTGAAGTGGATTTGCGATCCTGAGAATCACCCGCCCAATCTGAATCTGTATATCCCACCAAATCAATATCCATGCCTGCTACATACTGAATTCCATAATTGTGAGTACCCAGAATGTAGTGGAGAATCCGCTTAGCTACTTTCCAATGCAACTCATGTGGCTCCTGCATGAATCTAGAGACCATGCCCACCGCATATGAAATGTCAAGTCTCATATTAGTCAAGCAGATGAGGCTCCCAACAATTTGTCGATATAAAGTGCTATCAACCAAGGGTGAAGAGCACTTAGCCTCAAGTTTGACCCCAGATAAAAAAGGAGTAGGTGCAAGCTTACAATCAGCCATGCAAAATCTAGAGAGCATATCAAGTGCATACTTGGGTTGTCCAAGGAAGATGCCTGAAGAAGATTGAGTAATCTCAATTCCCAAGAAGTAATGTAGAAGACCCAAGTCTGACATCAGAAATATGTCATGTAGAGTAGTGTTCACTACCTTGATGGTGGATGAGTGACTCCCTGTGATCAACAAGTCATCAACATAGAGAACTAGAAATGTGAGAGTATCATCCTGGTGCAGAATGTAGATGTTCGGATCAGAATGGCATCTAGTAAAACCAACTGTCAGAAGGAAGGAGTCCATCTTGGCATACCAAGCTCGAGGAGCTTGTTTGAGGCCATAGAGAGACTTTCAAAGTTGACACACAAGTGAAGGATCTTGAACAAACCCTTGTGGCTGCTCCATGTAGATTTCCTCCTGAAGGTCACCATGAAGAAATGCACTCTTGACATCCATCTGACGAACTTCCCAATGATGGGTTGCAGCAATAGCAAGGACAAGCTGGATGGAATTCATCTTAGCAACTAGAGCAAAAGTCTTAGAGTAATCAACCCCAGGAACTTGGGTAAAGCCTTTTGCTACCAAGCGAGCCTTATACTTATCAACCGACCCATCTGCTACAAATTTTGTTCGATAGATCCACTTGCATCAAACAAGTTTCCTTCCCTTAGGAAGAGAAACTAAATCCCATGTGCGATTCCTTTCCAAGGAATTAAACTCTTCTTGCATTGCAGCATCCCATTTGACAACACCTGTAGCTTCTCGAAAAGACTATGGATCAGAAGCTGAAGCAATGAAGAGATGTGGAGCTTGCTGAAATTGTGACCTAGTTCTTCTAGAATCTGATGGATCACCAAGCCAATCTCCTACTGACTCAAAATTTTGTCAAGCCCAAAGAGGCACTGAAGCTAGAGAGTCTGGGGGAGAATCATCAACCTTTGAAGGATGACTATGAGAATAATGTGAATCCTCACCATCACTATCACCATCTGAAGTGGAGGAAGAAGACTCCTCATTAGGATTAGGAGGATTAAGATCCTCAGAAGAACTGTCATCATCATGCAATGTCTCCAATGTGATAGTGATGGAGAAGTGGCATGAGAAGAAATAGAAGAACTCTCTTCAAAATGAACACTCCTCTCAATGAACAACTCATGTGTAGAGGGATGGAGAAGTCTATACCCTTTAACATCATCTAGATACCCAACAAATATGCAAGGCTTTCTCTGCGGATCCATAGCCTTGCGTTTCTCTACTGGAATGTGGGCCCATGCAAGAGAACCAAACACTCTAAAATTCTTAACTATAGGTTTCCAATTGGTCCAAGCTTGAAAAGGAGTTACCCCCTTCATAGCTTTATGAGGAACTCAGTTCTCGATGTAACATGCACAATTGATGGCCTTTGCCCAATACTGAGGTGCCAAAGACTTGGAGTGAATCATACAATTTTCCATCTCCTTCAAGGACCTATTCTTCCATTCTGCGACACCATTCTGCTAAGGGCTGTATGGAACTGTGTGCTGCATGTTGATACCTTTTGAAGCACAAAATTGTTCGAACTAATTATTAACATATTCACCCCCATTATCTGTATGCAGAATCTTGATGAACTTCCCAGATTGTTTCTCTGCAAAAGCTTTGAAATCTAGAAAATTCTCAAATACCTTAGACTTTTTTTTGAGAAAGTAAACCCATGTAAATCTGGAAAAGCCATCAATAAATGTTAAGACATATCTAGCCCTGCTGAAAGATGGTTGTGGAAATGGTCCTGCCAAGTCACTATGTACCAACTCCAATAGCTGTGGAGCTCTCCATGCTTTGCCTTTATCATACTTCTCCTCAGGATGCTTACCAAGAATACATCCCTGGTAAACTCCATCAAAAAATTGAATAGAAGGCAACCTTGAAACCATGTCTTGTTTACTGAGTTGTTGCAAGTAACGATAGTTCAAGTGGCCAAATCGTTGATGCCACAAACAACTAATCTCATCTGCATGAGTGAGTAAAACTGTTGAAGGAGAGTCGGGAACAAAGTGAGAAAACTGATATAATTTGGATTGATGATCTGATTTTCCCATAGCAATAGTAGACCCATTATGCATTTCACTGATTACCACTGTATTTGGTGTGAACTCAACTCGCTTGCTAAAGATAGGAGATTAGTTGATAAAGATGGAACACAAAGGACATCCTTAAATGTTCCTTCGCCCATATCAACAAACCCTCTCCCATGCACTTCAATAGGAGTGTCATCACCCATTAGTATGGAAGGCATAGAACATGGCTCTAAAGAGGTGAAATCATCTTTTGAAGAAGCCATGTGGTGCAAAGCACCTGAGTCAATTATCCAAGAATTGGGTTGTGAAGAAACAACAACTAGGGCCTTACCCTTTCCTTTCCATTTACTCTTATTTGTATCCTTAGAAGATCCTTCTGATGAACTCTGTTTGACTGAATCAGGCACCTTGATATTATTCTTTTCAAGAAGATTTGAAAGGTGATCAATTTGTTTCTGTAAACACTTATGTTCATCATGACCAAGCCTCTTACAATAAGAACACTTGACCTTCTCCTTCTTAGGTTGTTCACCTCTTGATGAAGAGGTCTGATTATCTGCTTTTGAAGTAGCAGATTTCTGATGTTTTTTCTTCTCTCCTTGGTTCTTTTGTTTCTTATCTTGCTTACTAGACCTTTCTTGTTCTTTTGTGCCTTGATTTACAACTAAGGCATATGACTTAGAGGGTTTTATTGTACCCATTTGAACCAATTTGTCTTGCTCCCTAGTGAGTTCTGCAGCAAATTCATCCAGAGAAGGCATTTTGAATGTGGTACCTAGGGCACATTTTGTAGCATAAAATGTAGAAACAAACATTGAATAGTTAGGATCAAGCTTAGAAAGAATACTCAAGATTAGTTGCTTATCATCTTTCTTAGTTCCACACAATTCCAACTACAATCTTACAGACTTAAGTTTAGTGAAGAAGTCTTGTATAGTATCAAAATTGGTTGGATTCAACCCTATGAGTTCATTCTCTAACTGATGACCTCTTAGCTCATCCTGCTTACCAAAGAGGTTTTCCAAAGTGGTCCACACTGCATTTGGTGTAGTGGCAGATTCAATGTGAAAAAGAAGGTCTAGAGAGACTGACATATATAGAGTACCAAAAGCTTTATCATATTTATTAAACCATTTAATCTTTTCTGCAGCATCTTGAGGTTCAATTTCAAGTCCCATAATAACACGATGATATCCATGTCTTTTCAGATATATTATCATCTTAGATTTCCATTCAAAATAATTATATGGTGTTAAAAGTGGAACTATAGATGCATCCATGATAGTAGAAAAGAATATTGCAAAGAATTAGGAAAAGTGCAAGAAAGAAGGCACAAGAGACACCCCCCCTTTTCACTAGTCATAGAAATCACCCCCCCCAAATATTATAAGGTTGACACTTTATAATTAGTGCATTTACAAGGTTTTTTATCAGATTACAATTCTTTTAAGAAACCAATAGATATTTTAATTACAAATAATTTGAGACAAGATCTGAAACAAATTAGCCTTATAACTGCTTAATTTATCTCAATACTTTTCCAACAACTATTAGTTTTTGAAAAATAGAGTTGTGAGGAGAAAGATATGACCAGTTGAAGAGAAAATGAAGCAGTTGATACAACCTTTAATATTTGATAGACAAAGGAAAAACAATTCAATTAGACCTACAATAATAGAGAGTGCTCATTTTTATCTTTCCGTCAAGTATTTGTTTGCAAAAATCTAACACCCGAGGCAAAAGTTGTGCAACTTTTAAGAAATGTTGTTGAATTTCCCTGATAGAAAAACGGCTTAGGCCCTATTAAAGCTCTATTTATACAAAATTTATTAAAGTTTTTTGATGCTAGGAAGAAAACCCAGAAATTTTTTTTTCTGAAAGTCACCAAAAGTTGGAACACTAAAGCCAAAATGAAAACAGCTCCAGTAAACAAAATTTACTCTGATTTTTTACTGTGTCCTCCAAACTCTGATTTTGGTGAAGTAAAAGTCACTTTTGACTTTGTCAAGCCTTATGGACACTCTGGAAATTCTTATTAAGCTTCCAATATTACCGCAAAGCTACAATCACCCAAATCTTACAAGAACACATACATGTAAACCAGATTTAACTAGAAGCTATTTTCCTTTAAACTGTTCTGATTCTCCAGATCACACGAGAATGCAAGAGAAGAGCATACTTAGTTTTTAAGGAAAATATTAGCTATATAAAAGTCTCAAATCCTTCAAATAAATTTAAAAAAGCAATGAGCTATACCAGACAATAAGCTCTGATACCATGTGAAATTCTGCGAGAAGCGAGAACCGAGCCAAAATCTAATGTCAGTCGTAGATCACATGCAACTCCTCACACAACAGATGATCGAAGATCAAAATAGTTGAATGAAGATAATTTCAATATGAGAGAGACATATAGAGACAAAGAGGAGAATTTGGAGAAGACTCTCACCAAGATATCACTTCAATAACTTGACTAGTGAAAGTGAGAGTATCGTGCTTATTATATAGAAAAATATAAGCATATACATCCAAGGGGTGCATTAACTCCTATTCCCCATAAAAAGTGGGAGGTTTTACCTTCTTGGTAAATGCCAAAACATGTGGTATAATATTCTTACATGAAGACAAAAAAGGAGTTGAGAAAGTTGGCACATAAGGCCAAAAGAGGGTGTGAAAACTAACTACCCATGTGAGGTGGAGATTTACACATGTAGCTGAAGTATTTCACCACGTGTCCTCATATAAACCACTCCTATTAACCTAAGAAAGCTTAAATAATATATGTGTAGGAAAAATAAATACCCCCTAACATAAGGAAAATAAAAAACCTACACTAACAAGCATTTGCATACAGTTTAGTTCATTGCATATGGTTTACATCCTTCTTTTAGAATTTGCATTCAATTATTTATCTTTAGCAAAAGTTATTAGAAGATGAAACCCTTCATGTCCCTCTAGTGTGGTCTCAGAGTCACAAGACATGTCTATGAGCTTTATGACCTATACTACAATAGGAGATGTAGTTAGGAGGAAATCTAGATGGGGTTTCCCTCACGATTTCTACAGTCCTCCTCTACCCAATGTGATGATCAAAATCCCCCATCTAATCCCCCAGCTTGACTCAAGCGAGTCTTTCCCATCTTATACCCTCCATATACCTTTCATGAGAGGCTTGTTAGCTACTAGTTCTTAGGACAACTCCTCGATGAACTCTCCACCACCTTCTCCTCCTGTTCTTGATCACAATTCCACTATCACTATTGATTTTGACTAGATTCAAACTCTAGAGGAGAACCCAAGAGATTTTGAAGGGTTCCTTAATCAAGAGAATGTCCTCTTCCAAGCTATAAATGTAGTTAATACCTTGAGAGACATGCTTATCTTGGACAAGAAAGGTTTAGAAATGCTAAGGGCATTATCTATGATCATTAAAAGCCATGTACCCTTAGCAGATGCACCCCCTCAGGATGGCCAATCTTAAACTTGTGGTTCTCAATTGGTTGTTGACATACCTGGCTTGATAGTACACATGGTTGATGTTGGGCCCACCATTGTTGGCATCAATGCCTCTACCACTCCCTTGGGGTATACAAGTATGTCTAGTTGCTCAACCTCTGCCTCTGTTGCATCTCAAATATCTACGGATAGCACTAGTACTACCTCTACTTATGGCACTAGTTCTCTTTGTGGTGTCAGTGGAGGTGGTGGCACTAGTTCTCTTGGAGGTGTTGGTGGAGGTGGTGGTGCCTCTAGCCCACCTTCGCCTCCTCATCTTGCTAATCCTATCTTGAACACTATCTTACAAAACATGGGGAAGTTGCAATTACAGCTCACAAACCTGGCCTCCGCTTCTGGTTAGTCATCTATGCCTGCATATTATCGAAAGAGTCCCCTTGACATCACTATCTTGAACACCATCCTTTCTCCTACATCTGAATCATTGAAGGTTGATAGGTTCAATGGTGATGGGACCCTAATATTCACATTGACCATTTCATTACCATGTGTAGTGATTACCATAGCCTGGACTTTGTGTTGCTCAAACTATTCTCATGGTACCTTAAGGGAACCATGTTAGAATTGTATAGCTCTTTGTCGGATCATTCCATTCGTACCTTTGACCAACTCATGGATTTGTTTCTTAGATGGTTTTAGGATAACATTGGCAGTAGGGTTACTATTGTTGATCTTGTTCACTGTTAGTAGAAACCCAATGAAAAGGTTACAAATTTTATCTTGAGATATTAGTCAATCTCTACTAGGATCTTGTTTGCCCTGCCAAATAGCGATCTGTAGAGGATGTTCATCGTCAATCTGCAACCGGCATTGAGGGAGAAGCTATCCATTAATCAATACCAAAACTTTGCTAACATGAGTTCCACACTCATGAACTACCACCACACCATGTTGCAGTTCATAAATTCTACTTCGAACCCTCGCAATGGGTCTTTCATAGGCACGCCCACGGAAGGGTCTAGAAAGAACAAGGTTATGGCTAATATTGTGATTGTCCCACAAAGATCACAAAAAAATAGAGTCTTGACTAAATTGAATGACTCCTACCTAATCATAATGGAGTGATTAATAAAAGATAATCTGGGTAAGTGCACCAAGATGGTGAACAAAAAGGGGGGTATAAGTGGCCACTTTTTTTCTTCTTCTAAAAAACAGGTAAACCTGAACTTCAAAGAGATATTGAAGGTCATCCACTCAAAACTAGGAGTTGAGAAAAGAATAAGAATTGTAGTACTCTAAATCTAGTTTCTAAACTACTAATTTTTTTAAAAATTGGATAATATTAAAAGGGTAAAACCTCTCACGCACGAAAAACTATTCTTGATTTTTTTCAAAAAAATATAACATAGCTGTTTTCGTGAGCTGCACAAAATATATAGTTAGGTTTACTATTTTGAAAAACCCTTTAGTAGGATGATAGGTAAGAGTGATATATATATAAGTTGTGTATTTTTTTGTAATTTTCCATCAAGTATTTTGTTTTTAGTGATTTTTTGAAGTAACCACATCTTGAAAATTTGGTACTTGTTCGTGTGCTGGGCATAACTTGCATCAAAATAATAAAAAATGCAAGCTTTTTTTTTAAAGTGTACAGAATCTAGTGTAAAACAATAATATATAATTTATTTTGAATTTGGTCAAGTATATCAAATTCTATTAAAAAATGGTAGACATATGTCTATGAGGACTGTCAAGGCACTGGTAAACAAAATTAAAGTTTACTATGCTAATGTTGTCCAAAAATAGAAAAAATTATATGGTCAGAAAATTGAGAAGATGTGTGAGATTTTTATTTTTTTTAAAGTGTATAGAATCTAGTTTAGAACAATAATATGTAATTTATTTTGAATTTGGTCAAGTATATCAATTTTTTTTAAAAACTAGTAGACATATGTTTGTGAGGACTGTCAAGGCACTGATAGAGAAAATTAAAGTTTACTATGCTAATGCTGTCCAAAAATAGAAAAAATTACATGTTTAGAAAATTGAGAAGATGTGTGAGATTATAGTGGTAATTTTAGAGATACCCACTTGATCATTTATAAATCTGATGACAACGAAGTCAAGAAATCATGTTGGATGATGAAAAACATGTAAAGGGACAAAAATGGGGGGAAAATGGGCTTGCAAGCCTTAGGGTCATTTTCCAACCCTCTTACCAAGCCAAAACCCACATGGGTTTTGAAAAACAAAAAGTACTATTCGTAGTTCTACATAACTCGCATGGGTTATGTAGAACTAAAACCATTATTCTATGTTTCACAAAACCCGTATGGGTTATGAAGACATAATAATGTATACTTGTAAACTTAGCATTTACTACACATATGTATAGATATACATATATAATATGTGTTTATGTATGTATATATACATATCTATAGTTATATACATATATTTATATAGATATATGTATATATGTTTGTATACATGCATGTCTCTCTTCTTTTCCTCTCTCTCTCGTCTTCCTTCCCCTATCACCATCTTTGTCTATTCTGAGCCCTAATTATCCTCCTTGAGTTCTATCTCATCTCTCTCCCCCTCACACTTCTCTCTTCATCAGTTACTTACCCTTTTCTCCTTCCAATTCTCTCTCTACCTCATGTCTCTCACCCTCTCCTCCTCGTACTCTCTCTCCCTATCCCACTCTCTCTCTCTCTCTCTCTCTCTCTCTCTCTCATTATCCTATCCTATTCTCACCCTCTCCCCCCTTCTCTCTCTTTCTCTCCCCCTCCCTCTCCCCCTCGCCCTCCCCCTCCCTCTCCCTCTCTCTCTCGTTATCTTATCCTATTCTCTCTCTCTCTCCCCCTCCCCCCCTCTCTCTCTCTCTCTCCCTCCCCCTCTCCTTTTCCCAATCTCCTTCCCTCCCCCTCTCCTTATCCTATTATCTCTCTCTCTCTCTCTCCCCCTCCCTCCTATTATTTGTCTCTCCCTCTCCCTCTCTTTATCATATTCTCCTCAGCTCCACCCTCCCTCTGCCTCTCTCCCAATATCCTCTCCCTGTCCCCCTCTCTCTCCCTCTCCCTCTCCTTATCCTATTCTCTCTCTCTCTCTCTCTCTCTCTCTCTCTCTCTCTCTCTCTCTCTCTCTCTCTCTCCTTTTCCCAATCTCCCTCCCTCCCCCTCTCCTTATCCTTCTCTCTCTCTCTCTCTCTCTCTCTCTCTCTCTCTCTCTCTCTCTCTCTCTCTCTCTCTCTCTCCTCTCTCTCTCTCCCTCTCTCTCCCTCTCTTTATCCTATTATCTACCCTCCTTCTCCCTCTCCCTCTCTCCCCCTCCTTCTCCCTCCCCTTCTCCTTATCCTATTCTCTCTCTCTCTCTCTCTCTCTCTCTCTCTCTCTCTCTCTCTCTCTCTCTCTCTCTCCCTCTCCCTCTCCCTCTCCTTTTCCCAATCTCCCTCTCTCCCCCTCTCCTTTTCCCAATCTCCCCCTCCCCCTCTCCTTTTCCTAATCTACCTCTCTCTCCCTCTCCATTTGTCCCCCCACCCTCTCTCTCTCTCTCTCTCTCTCTCTCTCCCTTCTCTTAATCCTAATCTCAACCTCTCTCCCTCTATCTCTCTCCCTATCCCCCTCTCCTTTTCCCAATCGCCTTCCCTCCCCCTTTCCTTATCCCCTTCTCTCTCTCTATCTCTAACTCTCTCTCCATCCCCCTCTCCTTATCCTATTCTATTCCTCTCTTTCTATCCCCTTTTTTTTCTCTTACCCTCTCTCTCTCTCTCTCTCTCTCCTTATCCTATTCTCTCCCTCTCTTCATATCCCCTATTCTCTCTCTTACCCCCTCTATCTCTTTGTCTCTATCTCTTTGTCTCTTTATCTCTCTCTGTCTCTCTCTGTCTCTCTATCTCTCTCTATCTCTGTCTTTGTCTCTGTCTCTGTCTCTCTTTGTCTCTCTATCTCTCTGTCTCTCTGTCTCCCTCCTTTTCTCAATCTTTCCCAATCTCCCTCTCTCTCCCTCTCTCCCTCTCCTTTTCCCAATCTCTCACTCTCTCCCTCTCCCTCTACCCCTCTCCTTTTCCTAATCTCCATATCTCTCCCTCTCCATCCATCCCCCTCTCCTTATCCTACTCTCTCTCTCTCTCTCTCTCTCTCTCTCTCTCTCTCTCTCTCTCTCCTTTTGCCAATCTCCCTCTCCCTCTCTCCTTTTCCTAATCTCCCTCTCTCTCCCTCTCCATCTGTCCCCCACCCCCTCTCTCTCCCTCTCCCTCCCTCTCTCTCTCTCTCTCTCTACCCCTCCCTTCTCTTAATCCTAATCTCACCCTCTCTCCCTCTATCTCTCTCCCTATCCCAGTCTCCTTTTCCCAATCTCCTTCCCTCCCCCTTTCCTTATCCCCTTCTCTCTCTCTATCTCTAACTCTCTCTCCATCCCCCTCTCCTTATCCTATTCTATTCCTCTCTTTCTATCCCCTATTTTCTCTCTTACCCCCCCCCGCTCTCTCTCTCTCTCTCTCTCTCTCTCTCTCTCTCTCTCTCTCTCTCTCTCTCTCCCTCCTTTTCTCAATCGTTCACAATCTCCCTCTCTCTCCCTCTCCCCCTCTCCTTTTTCCAATCTCTCTCTCTCCCTTTCCTTTTCCTAATCTTTGTCTCTCTCCATCTCCATCCATCCCCCTCTCCTTATCCTACTCTCTCTCTCTCTCTCTCTCTCTCTCTCTCTCTCTCTCTCTCCCTTCTCTTAATATTATTCTCACCCTCTCTCCCTTCTTTTTCTTTCTCTCTCTCTCTCTCTCTCTCTCTCTCTCTCTCTCTCTCTCTCTCTCTCTCTCTCTCTCTCTCTCTCTCTCTCCCCACTTCCTATTTGGTTCCTAGTTCTACATAATGCATATGGGTTATGTAGAACTAAGGCCAAAACTTCTAGTTCTACATAACTTGTACTGGTTATGAGAAATTGTGAACATTCACATTAGGTTTCCATAACCCGTACGGGTTATGGGAAAATCTTAATATATTTTAGTCCCAACGGCCTAAAAACCAGCATTGCAATTTGTTTGAAGGCTCCACTGCTTTTGCACATGATTTTCTGGGATAGTAATGGTCAGGTTTTCATATTTTTTTGTCACTTTTGCTTTGAAATGATTGATTTGTCTCATATATTGGATTTTTTTTGAAGTTATTTTATCATTCTTACTTTAGATTATAACAAAATAATGATCATTTGTTGTTTTTTTGCTTTGATCATGATTGATTTGTCTCGTATTTTGTTTTTTTAAAGTTATTTTATTATTTTTACTTTACATTATAACAAAATGATGATCATTTGTTGTTTTTTTTCTATTTGATTGTGGATTGTCATCATGATGTTATGTGTAGGACAATGGGAAAGAACAAGAGAGGAACAAATGAACAAAGAGAGGTAGCAAAGGAAAGACAAAGGGAGCATATGAGGAGATTATGTGAAGATACATCATCTAATGTACCTAATGAAAGTGATAAACATTCAACAATTAAAATTGATATGATGAATGCACCAGATCAAAATGATCAACATACACCAATTCAAATGCAAATGATGAATGCACCTAATGAATGCAATGAACATACACCATTTGAAAATGATTTGGTGAATGCACATGTTAATGAAATTGAAGAAGATATATCATTTGAATTTGATGTGATCAATGCACATAATGCACCTAATTAAAATGAAGAGCATGCACCGATCTTAACACCTCTTAGAATAATTCGTGGAAAACCAAAGTTCCTAATAGATATTGATGAAAATATTGTGAAGCCAATGCATGATAAAATTTCCAAAAGAACTTGTAGAAGAATGGTAAGAAGAATTTGGAATAACTATTTTGAAAACATAAATCAAAGTGGAAGATGCCAACTAGTTGTTGAAATGATTTAAAATCTGAAATTTAAAGAGACAATGAAAATTTTGGGTTTAAGAACATCTGAAATAATAGTGAAAGAACCATTGTGAGAAATCTTTTTGATGCATACCAAGCCATTGGTTTGAAATCATGCACTAAAGATGCTAATGTTACTCATCGTGTCCTCACATCAACCATAATGGGAAAGGAAATGAAAAAATCTCCTTTAATAAGAAAAACAAGCAAGTCATTAAGGATAAGTAGAACCACATTACACTATGCTTTAGAGAGACGAGAGAAAATCGAGGATCCTAACAATAATTCTCTTTGGGCATTCTCGGGTAGACTCCCATGCAAGGACAAGGTTGTTGTTGATGCACTAAGAATGTTAATTGAGAAATATTGGCATGAAAACACAAGGGTTTCACCCAATTAAAGAGATGTTGTTAGAAGGCGAATTGGAATTAGTAATCATGAGCTACATCCAAAACACTATTTAGATACAGCTTAAACACAATTTTATGAAAGGTTTCTTCAAAGCTTTCCTCAGATTAAAATTAGTCAAAGATTTTTTGAGATGACAAAACCATTTTATGTTAAGAATAATCGTGCATGTAATACATGTTGTTGTAGGGTCCACATTGAATTTTCCATGCATTATGATATTTATCGCTATATATGTTGTACTTTGCACACTAATGATTTTTTGTAGGAATGTGGTCTACAAGCACCTCCTAAGTCACCAAGAGAATTTATTTCAAGTGTACTATGTAGATGAGATGACAGGTGCATTTACTATAAGATGATGTGTTTGAGAGGTTTTTGTCCTACATGTGGCGGTTTGTAGTAGTTGCATAGATACCTACATTTGGATAGCACACATGAAATTGGTAAGGAACTAGTTTCTATTGAAAATTACAAGTTAGTCACGTATGGTGTTAAAGATGGAAAATAATTAAAGAGGTGTGAGTTAGTGAAAAGGGATATATGTGTAGCTGATTTTATGAAGATGTTTTAAGAGAAACTAGTGTATGAGTACATAGGTCACACACATAGAGCAAGGTGGTTAGATGAGAAATTCAAGTTGTGTAAGGACACTTTCCCCCTTGGCACTATTGTCTCTGTCATTGATTTTGCTGAGAATTATACACTAAAGCCACAAAATGAAGTACAATCTATGTATTACCACTCTACACAAGTTACAATTTTTGTACACATAGCATTCATGCATGCACATGATAGCACCGAGGAGGACATAAAGGTTACAAGAGAATATCACTTCTATATTAGTGATGATCGTACTCATTCCTCGAAGTTTGTGAAAGGATGCTTTCCAGTCTTCTATGATATTTTAAGGGAAAGAGATATAAGATACAACCAACACTTAATATGGTCAGACAATTGCACCACACAATTCAAGAATGCAAGGATGTTCTACTAGTTGAATAGGATGCATGTGACAAGTTGTGTGCAACATTTTTGGAATTTCATTGAGGTGGGGCAAGGAAAGGGAGAGCATGATGGTGCGGGAGCATGTGTGAAAAGAGCTCATACCAGAGAGGAATTGAAGTATGAAGGTGGTGCAATATTAATAGATGCAGAAACAATTATGCAATGGTGTAACTCTACGATGGGACCAGGTAATGAAGGTAAGTCTATGGTTTCTAGATATTTTTCGTTAATACATGAATCTACCATTGAAAACTATCTAGATTGTTGTACACTTATAGGATCAAGTGACATGCACTCATTTAGAAGTTCAAATGCAGCATCACTAGTTATTTATACTAGACAGATTGCATGATTTTGCTCTTCATGTATGCATTTTCTGTTGGAAGAATGTGAATCAAAAGAGTGGGTTGACCAATGGTCTTGTAGAGATTTGCGAACCCTAGATACATATCAACTTCCTAGAGCACTGTGAATGAACCAAATTGAAGCATCAGTGGATTTTGACCATGTATCAAACATAGTTGAACTAGGTAAAGGTTTGCAATTTGTTACTTGGGTAAAATCAATTTTAAGCTAAATTTATTAGTATTAACTTATGTTGATTTTGGTATTAACTTATATCCTTCTATTAAATGCAGGTCATGTATATACAGTTATTGCAGATGAGAACAACGAAGAAGGAATAAATTATTTTTTGTGTCGTTGTATTGAGGCCAAAATGAAATTGACTTCTACAGTGTTTGATGGAGAGGGTATTGAGTACCCAATAGGATCCATTGTTGTGATAGGGACATGGCGTAGAAGGTACCATTGTTGTGTTGAGTTGTATTGAGACCTCTTAAACTCATTTATTTATCAGTCATTGTATTGATTTTGGCATTAACTTATCCTTCTATAAAATGCAAGTACCCTATCAAAAATTCTAATGCCTAGTTGTTTGAGGACTTTGAGATACATAGACATATTCTTCATTACTCAAACCTTCTTGTTGCAAAAAATATTGATTTGATTAAATATTGTGGTAGACCTTTTAACAAGGATTTGTGGAAAGTTTATGAATTTGATGACGAGGTAATACTTGAGACACTAAGGGTTAGAGATGATCCAGAAGGTTCACTTGATTGATTTTGGGCCATCTAGAAGAAGAATTCTACAATATGGTAGAATAATTTTGACAATTTGTATATATCTTTTGCGAAACATTGTAACTTATGTTTTTTGGATGTGCTCTACATGCATATGAGTTGTAATGTTCATATGTAGATGCCAAATTTTGTATAAAAAAACATCAATGAGTTGTAATGTGCATATCTAGATGCTAAATTTTGTATAAACAAATGACAATGAGTTGTAATGTGCATATCTAGATGCTAAATTTTGTATAAAAAAACAACAATGAGTTGTGATTTGCATATTTAGATGCAAAATTTTGTAAATATAAATACTAATGAGATTGAACATTTATATTAGATGCCAAATTTAATATATAAAAGTGCCCATGGGGCTGATTTGTAAATTTTGAGAGCCCAAATTTGTACCATTTGATTATAAATACATTTGTAATAAATTTGTAATATTTGATTATAAATTTGTACTATTTGATTATAAATAACTATGTCTTATTTTGAAATATGTTAAATAAATTGTAAATGGGTATTTGAATATGCAATTTTTTTTCCAAGTGTTGTGGGAAAGTTTTGAGTTATTGTTGAATTACCCGATTTGAATGACTAGTAGGAATAAGCCTCGTAGGTGCAGTTTTGTGTATTGGGAAGTGAACTAGTCAACTTGGGCATGTGAAACATTGTGTCAGGGTTTCATACATGTGTTTTACCCCTGATTTATGTTTGGTTAAGTTGTTGAAGTTGAAAACCCCATTTGAGTGGTTGGGTGATGCCTTGAGAGTGCATTGAGACAAGGTGTGAAAGGGTGAGAAACCTAGTATTGGATGATTGCATTTTGATTCTCTTTAGGTCAATTGAGTGTGATTAGAAGAAGGCATAAGGCACTACATCAATAAGTGCCACGATCTCTGAATTATGCGATGTCAAAGTTTGATTGCTTTTTCCACTTTGAGCGCTCAAGGGAAAGCGTCACTACCAGGTGGCTCAAAATGATTAGACATCTTGGGGAGAGATTAAAGGGAACACATAGTGTAAACCCAGCCATATGGACATGCTCACGTAGACATTTCATTCCCATGATGAGCAGAATGAAAGTACACTATTTTTCCACCTTTCATTGACGGTTTTTGACGGTTTTTTATGTGACAGAAAAAATCTCACCACAAGAAAATGGAATCAAGTTGTCTGAAACCAAGAGAGGATTTTTTATAAAGAGAAAACACAACCCTATTGGTTTAAATGGTGCATCAATAAGTGCCATAGTCTCCAAGTTATGCAATGTCAAAGTTTAACTATTTTTTCCACTTTGAACGCTCAAGGAAAAGCGTTGCTACGAGGTGGCTCGGAATGATTAGAGTCTTGGGGAGAGATACAAGGGCACACCTAGCATAAAACTGACCAACTAGATGCACTCACATTGACGGTTCACTACCATGATGAGAAGAATGAAAGATGCACTATTTTGCCACGTCTCACTGATTGTTTTTGACAGTTTTTGATGCGACAAAAAAAATCTCACCACAAGAAAACGGAATCAATTTTTCCAAAACTGAGAGAGGATTTTTTAGGTAGCAAGAATAAAACCCCGTATGTTTAAATGGCTCATCCATAACTGTCACGGTCTTTGAGTTACGCGACATCAAAGTTTGACTATTTTTCCACTTTGAGCACTCAAGGGAAAGTGTCTCTACGAGGTGGCTCAGAATGATCAGACATCTTGGGGAGAGAGACAAGGGCATACCTACTATAAACCCAACCACCCATACATTCTCATGCTGACAGTTCATTCCCACAATGAGAAGAATGAAAGATGCACTATTTTGCCACCTCTCACTAACATTTTTTGATGCGATAGAAAAAATATCACCACAAAAAAATGGAATCGATTTGTCCAAACTAAGAGAGGATTTTTTAGGAAGAGACAACATGACCCCATAGTTTTGAATAGATCATCCATAAGTGCCATGGTCTCCAAGTTACGCAAGATCAAAGTTTGACCATTTTTCCACTTTGAGAGTTCAAGGGAAAGCATCGCTACCAGGTGGATCGGAATGATTGGACATCTAAGGGAGAAAGAAAAGGGCACACCTAATGTAAAAATGGCCACCCAGATGTGCTAGCACTGACTATTTGTTCCCATGACGAGCGGATTGAAAGATGCACTATTTTGCCACCTCTCGCAAATGGTTTTTGACGGTTTTTGATGCAATAGAAAAAATTTCACCACAAGAAAATGGAATCGAGTTGTCCGAAACCGAGAGAGGATTTTTTAGGAAGTGACAACATGACCCCATAGGTTCAAATGGATCATCCATAAGTGCCATGGTCTCCGAGCTATGTGACGTCAATGTTTGACCATTTTTTCCACTTTCAGCACTCAAGGGAAAGCATTGCTATGAGGTGGCTAGGAACGATCAAACATCTTGAGGAGAAATACAAGGGAGAACATAGCATAAAAATGGCCACCAAAACATGCTTGCACTGATGGTTCATTCCCATGGTGAGAAGAACAAAAGATGCACTATTTTGCCACCTCTCACTAATAGTTTTTTACAGTTTTTTACGAAAGAAGAGATAATTGATTTGATTTGATGTTAAAAAGATTGCATCAACTCTTCTTTTATAGGATATTTAGATGAATAGGTGTGTCTGTTACCCTAAGGCTGACTTGATATGGAATAAAATTTAAATGAAAACCTTACCTAAGCATACTCATCCAAGTTAGATAAATTTTAAATCTACTTTAGGTGCTCAAATCTTGTCTTAATTGATTCTTGAAATGATGAAATTCTCTCCATAATATCAACTCCCAAAGTTATCTTGTTTTCTCTCAACTCATGAATTAATAAAAATTTGATCTCCTTGTTCAATACCTGAAAACTTCACTCCGAAGCATGAGTTTATGAAATAATAACTTCACTCAAATATCTTCATGCACATAGTTCGCTCCTTATCTCAAACACTTGAAGTAACAATTTTTTTCCTCCTTAGCAACTCTTGAAGTGAATGATTTTGCTCCTCTTAGGTCAAACATGAAGTAAAGAATTTCATTTGAATCTTGCAGCTCTTAAATTCATAAACATTGATTCATGAAGCAAGAAACTTCGCTCACCTCTTTTGATACCTGAAATATGCATTTCGCTCCTAGTTGCTTGAAGCCGAAGTTCACTCCTAAACTCTTACACTTGAAGTTCACTCCAAAGGTGAAGTCATGTAGTAAAACTTTGAAATCCAAGACATACTCAGAGGTGAGGCAAATTATGAAAGAGATAAAAATTACTTCATTGTACATTCAAATGTTCAAACTCGTGCAGCTTACTTTCATCAATATTCAAAAGGAGTCAAAACAAATTCACTCAATCAAAATACACAATATCAGCATTACCGGTGTCAGTACTTGGCTACGTGGGTATACATAATATGAGCAATAGATAGTTTAAAATTATATGCCATATGAGTTACATGTAATGAACAAGTTGGATCACATTTAAAGACATATACACAATGAACAAGTTTGATCACATTTCAATAGAAAATAACTAAGTTTCAAGAATATCAAGTTTCATATATATCAAAATGAACAATAATTGTGTACATATCAAAAAATGGCATAGATGCCAAATCAATAATAGTTACAAAAGTGTGGCATGTACCATATCTATCAGAGTCGATATATACATATTCAAATGTCAAATATATAAAATAATTGTTCCTTCAATGACCATAACTACAACTATATGTCTCTATCGGTATCTATGATTGTGGTGGATCATCAAAATCGAGCCTCTTCGAAGCAGTACGTGGTTCTATAGGTGGCTGCACAGGGACAATTCAAATGTCAAGTCGGATATATTTTCTCAATATAGCATCAAAATAACTAAATACTAAACTCTAAATTGTTTGAAGTTGAAATGTTGATTACCCCATCTCTATCTTTTATAATTGGGTGGGGCTGAGGATCCGTGGGATGTCCTGATGGGGCTTGTAACTAGTAAAACAACATTAATACAAGTTAATAACATATATGTCAAATAACACATAATAACTAAAAAATGAATAGAGTTAAAAACTAAAGCATACTAGAGCCTCAAATGGATGTGTTGTGGTTATAGGAGGCAAAGTCACAGATGAATCAATTATGATTATTTCCTATATCCATGGTAAGTGATCCATAAGGAGTTAACAAGAGGGTTTCAACTCCATTATGTACTTAGTGAAAAGGAGTTGATCTAAGACAAACATACCTTTTCCCTTTGTCGTGTTGGATCCCATATTATACATGTAGGACTTCTAATGAAATGGAATGGTAGAACATCAGTAGGAAGTTTTGAAGGGGGTTGTAATAGGTTAAAGATAATTATACAAGTTAATAACCCAAAGTTGTTAACAAACTAAATATAAAAAATATTTTTAACATATGTAGAACAAATGCACACTGAAGCCTTGTATAGTTCTCTTGTAACCTTAGGAGGCCTAGTCAAAGCTGATGCAACTATTACCATTTCCTGTATGAAAAATGATAACATATGATATAGACATAAAAGGATTTAGTTATTTCGAACAAGAAAGAATGCAATCCAAGGTGAATATGAAGATATCACCTCTTCCCTCTGTTGAACCTCATCGACATCAGGTGTATTCATTAATTTCATAAACCCCATATGCTTTTGTATATAGAACAAATAAATTAAGTGCATTTATCAATATCTCCATATACATGTTTAATCATAATACATTTCAACAAATGAATTTAAATTGTACTGAATTACCTTCTATCATTTGGGTGCCTGAGAGGATATCTTTTTCTGCCTCGGAGTGCTAGAGGATGCCTTTCTCACACAAGATGTCCTCGAGGAAAGTGGGGTAAACTAATAGAAAAAAATTAACATAAGCAAAAAGAGCATGTATTTAATATCACTTAAGTCAAAAATATATAAATCTAAATGGTACCACATAGCTATCTTGGCCAGAGTCAATAGCCAAAAGTGTGATATCATCAAGTTGGGACATCTCAGCCCCTGATAAGCCCTATAAAACACCAAGTAATGATACATATAATTAACAAAAGATATTTTGAAACCAATGTATTATTATATTTTTAACAAATTTACAAATCTTTACCTCTGGTGGCAAAACTACTCGTGACTGTGGATTCGATTGAAAATTATGGGGTGTACTCCCACCACCTGTTGCACCCTGCAATGAATTTTATTTATATGTCACTTTAAATTGTTCTAAAAATAAAAATTCATTTTTTTTATAAGATTTAGTCACTTAATTGATAACATGTCGTAAACAGAATTAATTGATAACATGTTATAAATAGAATTAAATGTCATATGGGTTTTGAGGAACTTTTAATTTTTTTATTAAAAACCATAATGTTCCTCAAAACCCGTATGGATTTTGAGGAATTTTTTGTTTTTTAAATTGTTTTTGGTTGGGATTCATGTTACCAAGCCTAGCACATTTTTGAATTTTTAGAACCCTCACGAGTTATGAAAAATTTGGTTTTTATTTTGCATGTGGCCACTTTTCTGTTCACCATCTTGGTGCACTTACCCATATGATTACCCTTTCCAAGGTTCAATCTCTACCTGATAACAAACCCTACTCGCGTTGGTACGATGGATCAAAATTTTGTCACTACCATCATGTGCCTAGTCATGACACTGAGTGATGTTATCATCTTCGAAATATCATCCAAGACCACATCGAAAGTGGTGTGATTAAAGTTAATGCGTGGAGACATAAGTTGAAGAAGTCTGTTTATAATACTAATAGGGATTTACAAATCTACACCGATTTGTATCCCCCACATTTGGCAGATTTCATTTCTACATCAGATCCTCCTTTGGATGATGGTCCATTTGTGAACATAGTCAACATCACTCCTATTTGTTGACCTCCTAGCCAAAAGGGGAAGGTGTTTGATGTAGCATTATCATTTACCCCTCTAGATGCCTCAAACTATGGATAGCCTTCTCCTTTCTACATCCTTGCTAAGATGAATGGTCAAACTATCACACGTGTGATAGTTGACCCATCCTACAAAGATGATGTTATCATAGAGGAAAATTTATTCATGAATGCTTGGCATAGGCCTATATATGATGAATATTGAGTAACTCTAAGGATGCATGCTAGTTTTTCTATCCCTCCTTTGGGTGGCATTACCTTGAGGGTCCTCGTTGGAAGCAAGGCTGTGTCTTCTACATTTGCGATCATCCTTGAATCAGATCTATTTCAGGTTAAACTAGGCATTCCCTCAATGATTCTTATAGATTTGATCCCTTCACTAATTCATAAATATCTTAAGTTTCCTCATGAGGGTTTGGTGCATGTCATCTAAGATACTGGATATCAACCCTTCCTATCCTATGGGGACTTTTCCCTTGATCATTTTTAGCCTACTTCAGTGGGGCCCATGGTTCCCCATGCTGACTTAATGTATCATGCATTATTATTGGTACAAAATGAGGGAGTTGGCCCCTAAATCTATTTAGTCTAGTTTTTCATTGCCTCTTCCTGCATTGACCTCTGATCCATTTATTTATGTGTTGGACCAGGTAGTGCCCCATGTTTCATCATTGTCGAGGGTTGAGGCTAATCCCATTCCTTCAAATAGACCATCATGTCGACCTAGGACTACATAGCCTCTTGTGGTGTCCTTTGTTCATACGACTACACTCAATGTAGACAAGGGTAGGTCACCCACACTATCAAAGTTTGTGGCCCACCCTCCTTTTAAGCTCCCTATCATGGTCAATATTCCTCAGCCCTCTTGCTATGAGAAGGAGGCATTCTTCTCATGTTTTCTCATCACCACTTTCTCTTTTTTCATAGCTCGAGTTGGCACCCTTTGTTCCTCTTGTTGCTCCCTATGTGAAGTGGAGCAAAGCACTAGTTGTTGTGAATGTGGTGCCTATCTTGGGTGCACGTTATGTTCCCTTGACTGGGCCTTCTCTTGTTCTTGACAAGGTTTAAGAGAGCTCTCCCATGGAGTAATATGCTCCCGAGTCCTCTTGAGCTTCAGTTGGTGGCCCTCATATTCATCGTAATTAGTGTACATGTGAGCATAAGGGCTATTGATGGGCTATGGCTCATGAACATGAGGCCACTCTACAATGTGGTGGTGCCTTTGTAGAACCTAGTTCTATCGCAATAGCTCTTGTTTCATTGGGTACTCATGTTTCTGCATCATCTTTGGTTTTGCTTCAAACTACTTTGATGCCTATCGATGAACCTCCCCCTAAGCGGGTTCTAGTCTTCACTGCTCCTTCTTTGGAGCCACCCCACATCACCTCTTTGTCAAACATACCTTTGTTGAGTCGACCTATTGACATGCTGATTAGGCAGGTGGTGTCTAGTGTGACTCTATCTTCTCCCCCTGTTTCATAGCAATTCTTACATCAAAGTTTTTATAGGATCCTTCAACCTACCATGGTTGATCAGAGACCTATTGCTCCTATTTAGCCCAAAATGCAAGTTTTAGTAGAGGCTTGTCCCAAAGTCTCAATGGTGAAAATCCTCATAGGTATGCTCTTTATCCTTTTCTCTGCCTATTTCAGTGCCTGTTGGTTTGCCTGTTTCTATGTGTGTGGTTGAGAAGACTCTGCCTTCTCCTAAGTTTTTCACTGCCCCTCTTCCAGAGGCTACTAGTCCTATTCATGTTTAATCTTCTCCAAGTGAGTCACCTACTTTCCCTATAGAGGTTTGCATGTTCAAATCCTTGGTGAACATCCTAAAATTTTCCATGATCTTTTCATGATTGTTGATCCTAACCTCCTCCAAGCTTGTGGACACAAATGTTGTTGTTGCTATGTTCCTCGCCCTCGCTACTAGTGAGGCACCTCCTGCCACTCTTTTCATTGTCCCTCTTCGATCTCATCCTCCTTCTCTCTATGATCTCAATTAGGAGGATGATGATCTCCTAAGGGATGACCTCTAGGATATTTATCTTTTATCTCCATATTTTTGTGTGTGTGCATGATTGTGTTCTCCTGTGCTTGCTTTATATATTTTTTTCCCTCCTATAGGACCTGGGTCACTTTGTAGGTACTTGGATATGGGAGGTTGACTGTCTTTATCTATTATGATCTCCTGGAGGACCTCGGTTACTCTATAGGTGCTTGGATACAAGAGATTTGATGTCGTATATCTTCTTCTATTTGTTTCTCTCCTTCTTCTATTTGTCATATCTTTCTTTTAGATATTCAGGAATGATGCAAAGCATTGGGAGCATCTTTGGCCTTCTTCCTATAGTGCCATCTCTCCTTGAAGGGAAAGGGTAGTTTTCCTCTTGATCTCTCATTCACACATTTTTCACCCACCAATACATTTTGGTAACATTACATTCTAGTGAACCCAACATCTTGCATGGTTTCCTTTGAACAAATTTGCATATTTTTTTCATTTACAAGTTTAAATTTTCTGCAAACTTATTGGTTAAATCATTAAAAATCCTAGTTTTTAAAATTAAAATTGAACTTGTGATCTGTAAAAATTGCTTGTAGTTATCTTCGATCTGAAAATTGTTTTGTTTGTCAGATTCAATTTCCTCATTGTCTTGTTCAATTTGAAAATGAAATCTAAAAAATTAAGCGGTTACTTGTTAAAACCCTAATTTTAAAAAATCATCTTGAACTTGTGCAAAAATTGGATTTTCATTTAATTTTCAGATTTCTGATTGTTCTTAGACTTGTTTTCATTCCTACAATTCAAATTTTCAATTTCCCTCATTTTTCCCAAAATTCAAATTTCAAAATTAAGTGGTTAGGTGGGTAAGTGCAAGGTAATGGGTCACAAATTAGCGGAAGTCCACGCATTGGAAAACACGCTCTTAGAAACGGGGACCCATTCTCAAAAAATGGGGGCCCGAGGTGTAACTAAATGGGCCCCCATTTTATTCTCAAACAAGGGCCCACTTGAAAATGAAACGGGGTCCCATTTTTAAAAAACGGGCCCTCATTTTTAAATCCAATGTTACCCATTTTTTTCGAGCGCATTTTGTCATTTTTGGACAATAATGATAATTTTAGGAATGGGCCCCCATTTTGTGGAGGTGTATTCCACAACCCACCACTTGCCTCAGGATTAGGTCCGAGATAGGCCTAGGATGGCCACACCTGAGACATGGACCTGCAAATTCAAATCTCCATGAATGAAAGCACAAATATGAACTTCTAAAATAGTTTACGTGCCTCTAATTAGAGAATTTTAATACAAAATTACAACCCATTTCAGATTATACTGTCTAGATTTTAAATATGTAAACTTATTTAAAAAATGATTATTTTAACTATTTTTCATTTAATTTATACTAAATCGGGTCCATAAACTTGAAATATTAACTAATTTTGTTAATTTAATAACTTTTTTATTTTCATGAATTTTGAAAAAAAATATGTCATCAATCTACACAAAATTATTTTCTATTTAAAAAAAAAAATCAAAAAATGTTAAGTTTACATCAAATTATGTGGGTCGTACACGCCAAATTTTTAAAAAGATAATTACAGTCATTAAAAAATTAATTAAAAAAAAATATTTAAAAAAAATATAGAAAAATATGCTCATCAATCTTTAGTGTGTTAAAAACCATTTCCCAAAACGGTTTGAGAAACTAATTTTAATTGTGTCAAAAAGTGTGGGTCGTACAAATGTATGGTATGGTCCTGAAACAAGCATTTTTAAAACATAGTTTTTAGAACTCCATTCAAAAAGTATTTTTTTATTATGTGGGTATTAAAATAAATTACATATTTTGAAAGTAGAATCAAAGGGATATGTTTTATATTCCTGACTTTTTCCAAGGTTCAATCTCCAAGAGTTTCAAAATTTAAGCTCAAATGAGACAAAACCTAAAAAATCAGGGAAAACACTTCCACCTTTTGGCCAAAAAGTGGACTCATCTTCTTGCATTGACCCAGGTCATAAACCCTAATTTTTAAATTTAATTGGATTTTGTGCAAATTTCAGTCAATTTCATTCAAATTCATATTTCTAAACATTTTCCAAGGTGTCCCTATCCATTAGGTTTGACATTTTTCAAATTTGCAATTTAGTTTCTCTTTTTCTTCAAAACCCTAATTAGGTCCTATTTTTACATTCGAACCTTAATTTCGCCCATGTAGTAATTATAAAATTCATCAAATTTTTGGGGTTAGCTTTGAAATTATGATAATATTCATCCCCAAAAATTTCAAAAAAAATTTGGTCGGACCATGTGCATTCCTACCATGATCCTCGGCTTTTTTCCTGAAATTTTGGGAGACTGTTATGGATGTATTCAATAACCTAAATCTGAAAGATTTGTTGATTTTGTCAATTTTTGATCCCTTTGGAATTTAAAATACCTCCAAAATTCAACATTTCAAATTTCAAGAAATTTTTTAAAATTAAGAGGTTAATTATAGCTTGCCTTGATTTTAAAGATTTTGATTTTAAAATTAAGTGGTATTCCCTTGGCCCTAATTTTAAAATTCCAATTTCGTTTCATTTTTGGAAATTGTGTCATCCTCTTCTTCCAACAAAGTTCAAATTGTTTAGTCAATATTCTTTTAAATTTTGCATTACTCAATTTTGTAAGTTTGTTCCTATACTTCAAAATTCAAAATTCAAAATTCAAGTTTTCCCTCTAGTGCATGAGTTTCACCACTATTAATCCTACCTATACTATCCCCATTAGATGAAGCATTAGAATTAAGGCCTCTAAACGTTTAACAACTGAGGAGATGGAGCCTAATTTTGGTGACTTCTTTAATGAGGATCATGCCAATTCTTCCCATCCTAATCATGTGCCTATTCACCCCATTGATGAATCCCATGATGAAGAAGAAGCTTTAACTAGAGTCTCTTTAGATCAAATTTTCACATTGGATAATCAATTTGATAACTTTCAACAATGGATGTGCCAAGAATACCCTAATAGTGAAGCTCTTCCATTAATTGAAGGCCTTAAGCGCATGATTCAAATTGATAAGAATAGGATTAATAAATTGCATGGTATTGCACATATTGTTGATTCTAATGTCATGCCTAGCAAGAGTTGTGTCAAAACCCTAGGTTATTCACAACCTTCAACACAATTCAATCCTTCAATTCCTTTGACTACTCATATGACTAGTATTCCTACTTTTGCCTCCAACATCATGCCTACTTCAACTCAAAATATCATCCCTACAATAATTAGTCATGGGGGCAATCTCTAATCTTCATTTAATCCTCCATCTTTACCTAGGTCCTCCATAAGTATTCATATTATTCCTCAACCAATCAATGTGACACAAGGGGGAAATTCCTTCAACAAATTTATTCCTCCTTTAAGTGTCCTTTTTCCTACCCAATCATCACCTATGTCTACTTATCATAATGTCCCACCACCTTATTCTCAATTCATGCCTTCCTTAAATAACATCACACCACCTTCTCAATCAGCTATGTCTAAGATCAATTGTTCTACCAAAGTGACAATTAATAATCTTGTCAAACCGTCTCTTCCTTACAACAACAAATTGCTTCTATGAGTCAATCCAAGTTTAGTGTGCCCACCTTTGATGTTGTGAGCCCACTTTCTCTTGATATAGTTAAAGTCATGCCGCCTAAACATGCTGAGATCCCTCAATTAGAACTCTATCATGGAAAAGGTGATCCTCTTACACATGTCAAAACATTTCAAACCTTGTGTACCAATTTTGCTTATGATGAAAGATTGCTTGCAAAATTGTGTACAAGAACACTAAGAGATAAGGTTTACAATGGTATTTCTCTTTGCCTTCTTATTCTATCAATTCCTTTCAACAACTAGACAATTCTTTCATCCAACAATTTCAAAACAACATTGGTCTTAAAATCACTTTGACTGATTTAATGCATTGTAAAAAAGGTGTTACAGAAAAAGAGTTTGATTTCATTGGTAGATATAAGCATTTGTGTGCTCAAATTTCTTTTCGTGTACTTGATAATGATATTCAAATAATTTTCATTTCTAATTTACAAAAAATGTTGGAATTTGTGTGAAGATTGCATTAATGGTATGTTATGTTGTCATTCATGTCAATTGAATTGGTAATGATGTTGTTGATATTGTCTTGTAATCGGTAGGAAGAGCTTTGTGAAGGTTATTGTAAACCAGTATGTAAGTTTGTGAGTTGAATTGATAATCAGAGTAAAAGGTTAAACCCTTTCTATGTTATGTAACTGGTAAACCCTACCAGTTGTTTTTGTTAGACCCTAACCGATTAAGGTTGTTGAATTGGTTATGTTGGTTGAGCGGTGATGATGGTGACACATAAGGTAATTGTATGAAGACAAGTTCAAAATGTTATGGTGTATTTGTTTGTCTAGAGAATGAACAAAATGTATTGTATCTAATGCAAAATATGTGTGTTGGAAATATGGATGGAGTAACTGAGAGGGGAGGGGTGAATCAGTTACCACAAAAATAAATCCACAAGTCCCTTAGATGTCTTAAATATAAACTACTGAAACTCGGTAAATTAACTTATCACTGTTTATTAAACATTAACATGCATAAAACAAGTAACATGAACACAAGTAACACCAGATATAACGTGGAAACCCAATTTTGGGAAAACCACCAATGTAACTAGTTACTGATTTTCACTCTTCTGAAGTGAGCCCTGTTAGGAGCCAACCCTGTTAAAGGTTACAAAACACACTGTTAGGTGTGACCCTGTTAGAGGATTTGATCACCCTGATAGGAGTGGCCTTGTGAAAGGTCTTAAGAACAATTCAACCGAATTGTCACCTTGTCAGAGGATTTACAAAATGGTTGTTAGACCAACTCTGTTAAGAGATTTCGGTATCACTGCTACAATGGTTAGAAAGCAACAATGAAGTGATCTGAATTAAATACAACTTATCTTGCTGATACAAATCTCTGTTCTGCGCCAATAGATCCTTACTGATCACATATATCTTTTCTGCACCTCAAGGATATCACTGATCCTTCATTAGAATTCGCACATTTCTGCTCCTTCACATTTCCATACTTTTCATACTTCACCACACTTCGAAATCGCAACTTGATCTCTCATATATACCATTCAGGTTACCAAGTCGGCCCAATTACAAGTTAAGATGAATATTACATAGGTCGGCTACATATACAAATTTCAATAAATAAATATTGCTTCGGTCGGCTGCATAAACATTTCACCGATGCTCAGTGAACACTGCTGATTCAACGGTAACCGACTGAACTCGGTAAGTACTGCGAACTCGGTATAGACTGACTTTCCTTCACATATTCTTCGAAGACCGACTTAACTCGGTAAAGACTGTGAACTCGGTATAGCATACTGGAGTGCTAGGTAGACTCTGTAACTTGCTTCTCTTACCATCTGAACTTGGTAGACTCTGTCTAACTGCTTTGCCGAACATTCTGAACTCGGTAGACTCTGTCTAACTGCTTTGCCGAACATTCTGAACTCGGTAGACTCTGTCTAACTGCTTTGCCGAACATTCTGAACTCGGTAGACTCTGTCTAACTGCTTTGTCGAACATTCTGAACTCGGTAGACTCTGTCTAACTGCTTTGCCGAACATTCTGAACTCGGTAGACTGATATGACATTTGTGTAACATCAAAGACAATACACAATTAAACAATTGTATCCAACAATGTGATGAGTTACTGAGCTTGATAAAGTGGTAATCAAGGAGTGGTTGAGGTTTTCTTGATTGATGTGTAGAGATTGCTATGAAATCCAATGGTCATGCTTGTACTGACTTGTTTTTAATCTCGATGAGAGGATTAGATTTTTGTTGTGTTACCGACCTAATTGATTTCTATTTAAGGTCGATGCAGTTGTTTTGTTGAGTGTTGGCAAGAGTTGGTATAAATAAGTTGAGTGTATGATTGCTGAACCAAAGAATGAGTCTGCAGTTTCAATAAAGGCAGATAGAAGCTTAAATGGATCCGATCAAGCAAATGTAGTGCTATTCAGACATATCAAGAAAATTCTGTTGTTTTCTAACAATTATAGCAGAATTGAAATCCCGTAACCAGGTAATCTCTAACAAGCTTGGTTACTTATTAAATCCTCTAACAAGGTGGTCCATTAGATTGCATTTTTAAATCATCTACTGAGGTTACTCCTTATAGGGTATTTTCTTCTAACAAGGCATTTGTATTCAATCCCTTAACCGGGTGATTCCTAACAGGATCAGTTCTTAATAGGACTTTTGTAAAAGCTTTAACAGGCTTGGCTCCTAATAGGGTGAACTTAAGAAGAGTTTAGATATTATCTTGTGAGTCTCATCTCACCATGGTTTTCACCTATTTGGGTTTTCCGCGTATAAATACTTGTCATGTGGTGAATGTTTTTGTGGTTATGATCTTATTTTGATTTGATTAACTATTTCTGATAAGGCATGGTAACTAGATGCATTGAGAAGTGAAGTATTGATATGATAAAGAATTTGGACGATTACAAGTTAAATGATGTTTACTGTTAAGTTGTTATAATGGTCAACCGGTATTCTTATGAGTATTGATCTTGGAAGTGGTATTTCATTGATAAGATTACTTTGCATGTTTGAGTTTGGGAAGTTTTTATCAGTTTTTTTCTAGTTACTGATGCCCCCCCCCCATCTCAGTAATGTACTAGATACTTATTCTTTCATCATACCATTAATTGGTATCAGAGCATCTCAGGTCCTCTAAGGTCTAAGCCTAATATCTTGAGGAAAAGATCTGCTAGATCATGATGAAGAAGTAAGGTTCGAAGATCAATAGAGAAAACTATATGATATGGAGCGACAAAATGAAAATTTACATCAAGAGTCTGGGAAGTCAGCATTGGGATCATATAGATACTAAGTATATTGCACCTACTAGAATTGTGACCGATGATCAGAAGAAAGAACAACAAGAAAATCATCAAGCATTGGATGCTATTATCATTTCCCTATCTAATGTTGAATATGTAGATGTTCAGGGTCTTGAAACTACATATGAAGTATGGAAAAAACTTGAAGAGATTTTTTAGTGGTGATGAACATGCTAAGATTGTTAAAGAAGAGAGTCTAAGAGGAAAGTTTGATAACATGAGGATGTCTGAAGGTGAGAATATCCAGAAGTATGGTCAAAGGATAAAAGAGATAGTCGGTGAAATTAAGAGTGTAGGAGGGAAAGTGGAAGATGCCATAGTAATCAGTGACGTACTGAGAACCTTGCTACTAGTCTTTGCTATTCGAGTTGCAGCTATTCAGGAGCTGAAGTCGATTGACAAAACTAAGGTAACTCTTGACTCCATCATTGGCAATATTTCTTTTTTTGAATTAAATGGTTATGATGGTAGTATACAGAAGTCTAAGTCTGCATTTAGATCTTATGTTTCTAACCCATCTATGAGAAAAAGTAGAGATACTAGTCATGGTTATGAATCTAGATCTAGCAGAGATATTGATGATGAAGACATTTTAGTGGAGCTTGAAGCACTATTGACAAAGTGGTTGCCAAGAGGCACTGGTAAATATAGAGGTAAATTACCTTTAAAATGTTTTGCATGCAACAAGATTGGTCACATAGCGACTAATTGTCCTAATGGTGAAAATGAACACAAGAGAGATAATTTCAAGAAGTATAAGGGTAAAGACAAAAGAAATTCTCTTATTGCTAGTGATAGTGGTATCACTGATGAAGAAACTAATGATGATGCTAGTGAAGATATTGTGTTTGTAGTTATTAAGGAAGAGATATCAGACCGGAAGACATTAGTATCCAAGATGGATAAATCTAATGATTGGATCATTGATAGTGGTTGCTCACATCATATGACTGGTGATCGGAGCAAATTTATTTCCTTGAAAGAATTTGATGGTGGTGTTGTTAGATTTGGCAATGACTCACCCTGCATGGTTGAAGGTAAAGGAGTTATTTCTCTTAATGGGAAGAGCACTGTAGATGATGTCTACTAGGTTGAAGGACTAAAGCACAATCTTTTGAGTGTGGCACAACTTAATGACAAAGGATACCCACTGGAGTTTAAAAATGGTATGTGTAAAATCTTTGACAACAAAGGTGAATTGATTGCAACTGGGAAGCAAACTAAAGGTAACTTGTTTCATCTTAATTCTAAAGTTAGGAACTGTTTTATTGCAAAAATAGATCATAGCTGGCTTTGGCATAGGAGATTCTATCATATAAACTTTGATAACATAGTTAAAGTGAGCAAGTCCAAGACAGTGAGAGGTTTGCCTCAGTTAGACAAACTGGTTAATGCTCTTTGCAAATAATGTCAGTTAGGAAATATTACTTCTTCAACTTTCAAAAGAAAATCCTTCTTAGTAGAGCACTTGTTAGATTTGGTCCATACAGATCTTTGTGGACCAATAAGAACAAAAACCATTCAAGGTGATAGATATTTTATGATTCTCACGGATGATTGCTCAAGGATGATGTGGGTCACATTCTTGAAGTATAAGACTAAAACTTTTGGTAAGTTCAAGGCATTAAGGGCCTCAACTGAGAAAGAGAGTGGTAAGAAGATAAAATGTCTGAGGATAGATCAAGGCGGTGAATTTACTTCTGAGGAATTCACTGGGTACTATGAAGAGAATGGTATCAAATGATAGCTTTCTTCACCAAGGACACCACATCAAAATGGTATCGCAAAAAGGAACAACTGGTTAGTTATTAAAGCTACTAGGACAATGTTGATACAAGGAGGTGTAGTGAAAACCTTTTGGAGAGAAACTGTTAGCACAACTGTCTACACAATGAACCAGGTTCTGGTAAAGAGAGGTAAGGAAAAGACTCCTTATGAATATTGGTTTGGAAGATCACGTGATGTTAGCTATTTCAAGATATTTGGAAGCAAATGTTTTATTAAGAGAGGTTATTACATTACCAAATTTGAGGCTAAGAGTGATGAAGGCATATTTCTTGGCTATTCCACCAAGAGTAAGGCCTACAAATGTTTTAACAACCGGACACAAAGAATTGTTGAGAGTGTTGATTTTCAAGTGGATGGATTTCCTAAAGTCTCAGAAGGAACCAATTCAGAGAAGAAGGATGAAGATCCTTGCATTTTGTTTTTGGAACCAGAAACTATGAAATCTGAAACCAACAAAGCAAATTCTGATGCACTAGTTCAACTGGAATAGATAAATTCAGAAGAAGATGATGACAACAAAGAAGCTGAACCTGAAGATAATGATGATGTTATTCCTAGATATGTGAGACTGAATCACAATCTTGAGCAGATTATTGGAGACAAGGATGCTGGAGTGCTAACCAGAAGAAGAATCAGAGAAAATTCTTGCATGATCTCCACTATTGAATCAAGAACTACTAAGGAGGCATTTGGTGATGATCATTGGATTAAAGATATGGAGGAGGAATTGGATCAAATTGAGAAGAACAACACTTGGACTCTACTACCTTGACCAATAAATAAGAATGTTATAGGTACTAAATGGGTGTACAAGAACAAATTGAATGAAGATGGTGTTGTAGTTCGCAACAAGGAAAGATTAGTCCGCAAGGGTTATGCACAAGAAGAAGGAGAAGATTATGGAGAAATTTTTGCACCAGTAGCAAGACTAGAAGATTGCAAAACTTACTTGCATTTGCAGCCCATAAAAAGTTCAAGGTATATCAAATGGATGTTAAGTCTACATTTTTTAATGGGATATTGGAAGAAGAGGTATATAAAGAGGAGCCAGATGGTTATGCTTTGACTGATGAGAAAGACATGGTATGCAGATTGCATAAGGCTTTATATGGATTAAAGAAGGCACCCAAAGCATGGTATGAAACGCTTCATACACATCTAATGAAGATAGGCTTCATACACATCTAGTGATGATAGTAACATATATCTCAATTTGAAAAGAGGGAATAATTGTCAGTGAAGTATTTGTTGATGATATTATATTTGGAGGTAATGATGTCATGAGAAATAATTTTGCAGATGAAATGAAAAATGAGTTTGAAATGTCTTTAGTAGGGGAAATAAAAAGATTTCATAGGCTTTCAGATACAACAAATGAAGAATGGTATTTTTATTACACAATCTAAGTATGTAAAATAGGTTTTGAAGAGATTTGGCATGAGTGACTGTAAACTAGTTGGGACACCAATGGTTACAGGTTGTAAGTTGTCCAAGGAAGATGAATCTAAGTCTGTTGATGAGAAGGAATATAGGTCAATGATTAGCAAATTGCACTATGTTGTTCATAGCAGAACGAACATGGCCCATGCGGTTGGCATAGTTGCTAGATTCTAGAAGAATCCTAAGGAGACACACCTAATAGCAACCAATAGAATCTTTAGATACCTAAAAGGTACTATTGACTATGGATTATGGTATCCATATGACAGAAACTTTGATTTGAAGGTATACACAGATGCTGATTGGGAAGGAAATATTAATGATTTGAAAAGCACAACCAGTGGAACATTTTTTCTTGGAGGAAGGCTTGTTTCATGGAGTAGTAAAAAGTTGCACTTCACAATCTACTACTGAAGCAGAGTATGTTGCAGCTTATTTGAATTGCACATAGGCTATTTGAAAGAGGCACATTTTGGAAGGTTTTAAGATGAAGATTTCAAAAGCTATAAAGTTTTTATGTGATAACACAAGTGCCATAAATATTTCCAAGAATCTTTTTTTGCATGCACAAACCAAGCACATTGAATTGAAGTATCATTTCTTGAGGGAAAAAGTTCAGAGCAAAGATGTTATCTTAGAGCATGTTTCTACCAAGGAGCAACTTGCAAATATTTTTACCAAACCTTTGCCTAAGACTACTTTTGAGTATCTTAGAAGTCAGTTAGGGGTTGTCCCTCTTCATGAAGTCAGTTGAACATGATGTTGACTGCATCAGTCCCTAAATAACTTGCAAAATTCTACAAGGGTTGATGTAGAAGTGGATGTATTCCACAACGGAGCATCAAGTTGTAGTATGTTATTGATGCACAATGTAAATTTTACATTACATGTTTTAATTTCAATTTAGAATTGCTGTCAAAGGGGGAGAAGAATTATGTGATTATGGGAAGGAAAACCAATGACAGACTGAAGACAGAGAGAGCATGTGAATACTTGGTAATGAAAACTAGGATTCCTATTCACAATCATAACAACAAAGCAATGGTGTTGATATTTTGTATTGCCATCAATGCCAAAGGGGGAGATTGTTGGCATTTGCATGAAGATTGTATTAATTATATGTTATGTTGCCATTGATGTCAATTGAACCAGTAATAATGTTGTTGATATTGTCTTGTAACCAGTAGGAAGAGCTTTGTGAAGGTTATTGTAAACCAGTATGTAAGTTTGTGAGTTGAACTAGTAATTGGAGTAAAAGGTTAAACTGTTTCTATGTTATGTAACTGGTAAACCCTACCAGTTGTTTTTGTTAAACCCTAACTGATTAAGGTTGTTGAACTGGCTATGTTGGTTGAGAGGTAATGATGGTGACACATAAGTTAATTGTATGAAGAGAAGTTCAAAATGTTTTGGCGAGTTTATTTATCTAGAGAATGAACAAAATGTATTACATCTAATGCAAAACATGTGATGAGTTACTAAACTTGATGAAGTGGTAATCAAGGAGTGGTTGAGGTTTTCTTGATTGATGTGTAGAGATTGCTATGAAATCCAATGGTCATGCTTGTACTGACTTGTTTGTAATCTTGATGAGAGGATTAGATTTTTGTTGTGTTATCGACCTAAATGATTTGTATTTAAGGTCAATGAAGTTGTTTTGTTGAGTGTTGGCAAGAGTTGTAGAAATCAGTTGAGCGTATGATTGCCGAACCAAAGAATGAGTCTACAATTTCAGTAAAGGCAGATAGAAGCTTAAATGGATCTGATCAAGCAAATGTAGTGCTATTTAGATAGATCAAGAAACTCTTGTTGCTTTCTAACAATTACAGCAGAATTGAAATCCCCTAACCGGGTAAACTCTAAAAAGCTTGGTTACCTATTAAATCCTCTAACAAGGTGGTCCATTAGATTGGATTTTTAAATCCTCTATTGAGGTTACTCCTTATAGGGTATTTTCTTCTAATAAGGCATTTGTAGTCAATCCCTTAATCGGGTGATTCCTAACAGGACCAGTTCTTAACAGGACTTTTGTAAAAGCTTTAATAGGCTTGGCTCCTAACAGGGCGAACTTTAGAAGAGTTCAAATATTATCTTGTGAGTCTCATCTCATTGTGGTTTTTACCTATTTGGGTTTTCCACGTATAAATACTTGTGTCATGTGGTGAATGTTTTTGTGGTTATGATCTTATTGTGATTTGATTAACTATTTCTGATAAGGCATGGTAACTGGATGCATTGAGAAGTGAAGTACTGGCATATGATAAAGCGTTTGGATGATTACAAGTCAAAAGATGTTTATTTTTAAGTTATTGTAACAATCAACTGGTATTCTTATGAGTATTGATCTTGACAGTGGTATTTCATTGATAATATTACTTTGCATGTTTGAGTTTGGGAAGTTTTTATCAGTTTTTTTTTCTAGTTACTAATTCCCCCCCCTTCTTAGTAATATACCGGATACATATTCTTTCATCATACCATCAAAAATATATAAGGGAAAATCTTCTTTTGTCTAAGTTTACTTCCTTTACATAGTTGTACACAACACTCCACAATTATCAACTGGTTGTGAGTCAAATGGAGCAATCCACTCCTATGGCTCGGTGTGATAAGGAGGAGAGTGTTCAACAACCATTTGCAAAGTTCAAACCAACAAAAATATTCATCAAGTTCAATGATACAATCAACAACAACAATGGGAATGCTACAATAGGTGTACCTTCTATTTCTAAATTTTTCCAAAGAGAGAGACAATTCACTTCTTTGAATGAATCTTTACATAGTATTATGTCTCAGTTATTGCAAAGAAATGTTATCAAACTTTATCCTATAAAACCAGTTGATCCTTCTAAAATTGCATCCCCTCATTTTGATAACAATTCATTTTGCCAATTTCATTGTCAGCTTGGTCATGATATTGAGAAATGTTTCACATTAAAACATAAGATTCAAGATTTGATTGATAATAATACTATATCTGTTGCAGGTGTGAATGATAAAGGGAATAAATCAATAGCTCCTCCTAATAAAAATCTTAACATTTTCACTAATCCCTTTCCTTCTCATACCTCTAACATTATTGAGATTGTATCTAATTCTTTCTCTTATGAGGAATTCACCTCTATGGCTCCGAACTTGGTTAATATGGTAGAAAAACAAGATACACTTAAGGATCCTTGTATTACATTTTACCCTAGTGAGACGATTAGAGCACCCGATGGCCCTTTATACATAGTTGTGAAGGTTAAGGATATACCTTGTCGTGGTGCCCTTATTGATCCCTCTTGCATGGTTAATGTCACCATTAAGGAGTATCTTTCCACTTTATGATTGCATAAACCAATATATGATACCTCTAATGTGGTTGTAAAGTTATTTGATGGCTTCTCTTATCCTACCATTGGCTCTATCACCCTTCTTGTTGAAGTTCATATTAAATCCATGGATGTTGACTTTGTTATCATACCCTCTTCTAAGCAGTTCCGTGTGAAGTTGGGCTAGATCCTTGGCTATCTTCCATGAAGGATATTTCTTATCCAATCCACAAGTGTTTGAAATTTTCTCACAATTGAGAAATCATAATCGTGAACCATAGCTTATTTCATCCATCCAAAAGAAGCCCCAATGTTCTTATTGATTTCTTTTGGCCTAAACAATTTCAATCTCTTCCATCGAGGAGTGATGCTCTTTTTCAATCTTATAAGAAATGGAAGAAAGATATGATATTATCCTTAAGTCAACCTAGATTTCCAACACTTGACATTCCTATTATTCTTCAAGATGAGGTTCTTCCCCTCATGGATAGAACTAATCTCCCTCCTAAGGAAGATCGTCAACCTATTCCTATGGATGTGACTATACCTTCTCCTAAGAAGAACAACACTATTCCTCCTAAAATTAGACCTGTACCTCCTCCTCATGATGGACTTGGTCTCCTTCCTACACCTAATATTTCTCCTTTGTATAGCACAATTCTACCTCCTTCCTCTTATCGAGAGAAGAGGCCCGCTTCTCCTCTTATTCAACCTAAAATACCTCAACCTAAACCTTCAACTATCAAGGAGAGAAACATTCCTACTTTTTCAAGTGTTCCTCCTCCTTCTCGGCCTTCCACTAAGACTCAATGAAATCATTCTATGAGAGAATGCTGACAAAGACACCCTGTTCAAGCTCGTGAAGCTATCCCTCAAAATACTCAATCTCCTTAGACTATAACGGTTGACATGATTCCCTTTTCTCCCAAGCAAGATGTTCAACTGACATATCCAAATCATAAGTTACACAAAACATGTGATGGTTTTACTCCTCTTCATGTTCTTGCTCCTCTTTCTCTAAACTTTGACAAAGAAATGAGTGAAAATGTTATTCATGATGGAATTACAACTCATAATTCTTCTGATAGTGAGTATCAATATGTTTATGTGGACAAGCATTTATCAACTGAATTTTCACAAACCCTAATCCTAGCTCCTAGAATCAAAGTAACTTACAACATGAGCATACTCCTTGTTTAAATCTTGTGATAGATCCATCTGATGTGCTCTATCTCGCTCCTCTAGTGTGTTTCTCGCCTTCCCAAAATAGTGATCAACAAGATTGGGGGGTGGATGTCATGCTAGATTAGCAATATTAGCACTATAGATATTCTCTCTCTCCTTTCATGCTCTTTTGTGACCATTCTTCTATGTGTATCTCCATTCTTTTATTGTTCCCTTAATTTCTACTTGGGGACGATGCAAAGCATTGAGATCTTTTCTTGGTCTCTTTCATGTTGACTCTAAAGACATCCTCTCTTCCCTTTCTTCTAAGGTGGTGTCCTTCTTTGGGGAATGAGGATTATTATATGCATATACATACATGTTATACATGATTTATCATATAGCATATTGACCCCGATGAAAGAGAAACTACCTCATTTTTTGTGTTCATTATCATTGGGTTTATTCCTTGATTAGGGGTGAAATCCTTAAGATAACGTGCTTCCTCTCTTCTATCTCTCTTGGGTGTATCCTACCTTAAATAAATCACTCCCGATAAAGCATGCATGATAAATTTAACGTGGGGGCATACACTCTGCTCATATTTTCATTCTTGATACATAGAATTACTTAGTGAACTTTTTATTGCTTTCTAATATTTGGTATCCTTGATTTCATGACTCATACTAAGGGGAACTTTTCTACTTGTAGTCATGGTTCTCCGCTTCTTGATCTTACCTTTTACTTTGTCAATCGAAGTCGTAAGGTCCTAAGTCCACTAGGGGCTTGGCGCATCTTGCCTCCTTGACATGGTAAAAGTCTTTCAATCTTGTTTTCTTGTACTTTACCAGTTGTATTGGCATACGCTAATACTCCCACTAAAGTGGGGGCTAAATATAGTATCATAAAATTGTGACTATATAAAATTTTTACTGCATTAGGGTCCTCACACATGTGAGATCGAATCCCCTAGCTTGATCGGAGACTAGAGACTGTTCAACCCTCAGAATCTATTTCTCCCTTGGCGTCCACGCCACCCTATCTACACTATGCCCTAGATAAAGGGGCAAGACAAGGGCATGGTGCCCCTGTACCTGCCCTATTTTGGGGTAGGACCTTTCCTGTGCATGCATTGTAGGTTGTGCAGTGAGCGGAAAAACTTCCCCGATGTCAGCCTGTGACGAAAATCAGTTTTATTAACCCTAATTTACATTTATTCAAGTTGCATTTTCCCTCTCATTTGGATAAGTTGGATGAGTGGAAAGTTTACATGTGATCAAGCATTCAAGAGCATTCAAGAATTCAAGCATTCTTTTCCAGCATTGAGCATTCTCAAGTCTCCCTTCAAGGCTAGGTGTTGCATTCAAGTTAAGGATTCAACCATTGAAGATGAGATTATTAGGATTCCCAAAGATACTGAGAGTGGGGGGTGAATTAGTATCTAACCGGTATAATAATTTTCTTAACTTATAACATGAAAAGAATATTAAAACTATGTACCGATAAACCAGAAATAATGCAACAAATAAGAATAACAACCACAACATGAAAAGAACACCATAACACAATATTTTAACAAGGAAACTCGGTGTGGGAAAAACCTTAGTGGGATTTGTGACCCATAATATTCACTTACTGGCCAATAAGAGAATATTACTACTTACAATAGGGGCCTGCACATGCAGAAAGGCCAAGTGCCTAGAGCTCACTGCTCAAATACAAAAGTCACACTGACTTACAAAATTGGATTATACTAATCCAATGTCTTGTACTGCTTCAGATCAGCATCTTCTATGCTAGATTCAGTACTTGTTTAAGCTCTGTTACATACATAAACCCTTATCCAATAATTCACATAATAGGTCTGCTATTATTTTTCATACTTCACCTATTAAATGATCTACAATGATCTCTTACATATATGGGTCATATTACAATCCGCCATGCCAACTTACAAAATATTTTACAATTAATTACAAAATATAAATACACAAAATTCCTATCGGCCAGGGAGGCGGTAATCTTCCTTTTCGGTGTCAGTGTTCTGTATGCCGATGTAGAGTCTGTCGGTGTTGGTGCCTGCCAGTATCATATGATTGCAAGGTTGCCATCAATGACAATACCTTCAATCACCTACAATTTCTTGTTGGAGTGTGCATTTGCCAACAGAGATTGATTCCAACATTCAATTCCACACAAGAATTTCTATCAACATTGCTATCACAACCTCCCTTGAGGTGATTTACATTTTAGTCTTTCATTTACATTTAATTGCAAGTACTTTCTTTCATTTCTTGGTTAATTCCAAAACTAGGGTTTGACTTGAAGGTAAACCCCCAAATCCAACCCTTTTTACTCTCTTTTCTGTGTGTAGGTTGTAGGTGCACAACTATACTTTCAGATTTGGACTCCATTTGCAGAGGTGGAAAAACCCTTTTTCGTTTCACAGATTTATCAAAGGACCATGTAAATTCCCACCATGGTTCCTGCAAATTTTCTTCAAATTCACATGACGTCTTTATCTCGACATATTACTACTAGATCCAGGTGCAAAGCTTCATCCCACACTTCGATCTCAAGTTATAATCAATTCTTTGTCACTTTTGCACTACATAATTTAATCAATTCCTTTCCATTTCAAATAGGAAGGGGGGAATCAACTTATCATTCCCATTTCATTCACAATTCTATCTTCTTCTTTGGAGGATTGAATCTAGTGAATTTTCCTCTCCTCTTACAATGTAATAGGTGAAAAGTGTTTGAAGGGAAATCCATAGTGTAACTCTCATCTCTCCTTAGAGGGAAAGGGTAGTTTTCCTCTTGATCTCTCATTCACACATTTTTTACCCACCAATACTTTTTGGTGACATTACACTTCCATGTTGAACTGAATCTTTATTTTATCTTTGTCTTCATGTGCTCTTCTTTCGATCCGATAACCTTGGCACGATGACGATATACCCATATTGTAGCTGTATTGCATATTTTTCTCACTATTATGGGTTTTGATGCTAAACTCCTTAATCCTCCTATCCTCTAGCATTCATCATTGATTTTGTGGACATATCTATGTCACCACCTAATCGTGTCATTCCATGGAAACATCTTGATATGTTGATGTGCCACAACTGCTCTTCTCTTTAGAACAACATTCCTTTCATGCATATCACTCTAATGGGGGTTTATCATGCCCACCTTTCTACATGATCCTCATTTGTTATTTAGCCTTTTGCATTTATGTTTCTTGTTGTCTTCTTTTTCATGTTTTGCTTAGGTGGGGTCCAACCCACTTGATATCTTCCTTCATCACTTTTTGCCTAGGTCAGGGCCAAACCACTTGATCTTTTTCACCTAGATGGGGGCCAAACCATTTTATATATCTCTTTGTTCACCTTTGTAGGGGCCAATCTACTACTTATCAAACCTATCTTTGATTTCCCAATTACATGGATATCTAGCGTATCGCTACCCATGTCGACAAAAATCTTTCCATATTGTATGGTTACCCATACTGGCATATATCATCACCTTATCATATGGCTATCTAGCATAACACACTTTTCTATCCATACTAGCACATATCATATCACAATGTCCACTTATCTTATAGATTTTCATAATAAGGGTCTTTTATCTTATCATCCAACATGTTAGTTTGTTGGTAGCATGTTTGTAATGTATTGATTAGCAATATCTATTTCAAATCTCAACTTTATCTCGTTGGGGGAAACCTCATCTTGTAGTGTCATAAAATTGTGCTTTTTGCAATTTTAACCATATTTGAAGTCCTCACTTTGGCGATGACATTGTCCTTTATGACCAAGACCTCTTTCTGCATGTTCCCCCCATTGACCCCTTTCTGTTTGAGCCTTGAGATAGCCTCAGGACCCTGTCTAGGCCCCAAGATAGGGTAGGACAGGGGCACGGTGCCCCTGTCCCCCTTGGACAGGGTCATGGCACCTCTGTCCCACCCTCTTAGGGTGGCCCCAAGATAGGTCTCCCCAACCCTATTCACACTTCGGGATCCCAAATCTCCCCGATGGCCTTTGGTGAGATGAATTAATCTTATGAGGCATGTATAAAAGGGAGAACTAGTTTTCTCATTTGAGGGGGAGGCAAAAATATACATGATCAAACATTTAAGCACTCAAGTCTTCTTCATTCATCCATGCGATCAATATTACAACATTAATTTGTAAGCATGTGTGTGTTAGGGTTTTGTCATGTTACATTCCATTTCATACAACATTTGTGATTACATTCAAGAAGCAAAGTAGTCATCGTCGACAAGTTGCAGATCTTGAAGGTATACATTTCCGTTGTTTACATTCAAGCATTTGCAATTACTTTCTTTCAAGGTTGATTCCTCAACCAGGGTTTGACTAAGGCAAACCCCTATCCACAACCCTTCTCCCTCTCTTTTATGTGTGTAGGTTGTAGGTGTGCTACTGTAATTGCAGGTTTGGGTTTCATTTGCAGAGACGAAAGAACCCTTTTCATTTTGCGGATTTTGTGGAGGACCATGTACACTATCACCATGGTCCTAATAAATTTTCTCCAAATTTTTAGGGAAGATCTGTGTCAGTATAATTAGCTCAGATCTGACGTGATCCCCAACCAGTATCTTCTCATTTTACTCAATCTCTCTCTTTGTTCCACATAGTCAACAAGTCAACTTTCCTATTTACAAAAGAAGGCAAAAACACACTTTAACCCTTGCAATCCACTCAGAATCCACATCCTCGCTTCTCTTGGATTTGGATCTAGTGGATTCAACCCCTCTTTTGAATGTAAAGTTCCTCCAAGTGAAAATCATCCTAGTGACTTCCCTTCTCTCTCTTAGGTGGGGAGTCACTAGGATGATTTTCACTTGGAGGTCTAATTTTCCACTTTACATTTTGGTGAACCCAACGCCTTACACGTTAATTCTGATATCTCATTATAAGATCTGATTAATTGCAATTTGAATTTCAAATTTTCATTTCCAAGTTTGATCTATTTACAAATTTTAGAGGTTAATTGCATAAAAACACTAATTTTTCATTTTGAAAAGATTAAGCTTGTGAAGTGTAAAATTTTATTACTTATTTTAGATCTGATTTCTATTTCAAAATTGTAATTCAAATCTGTCTCTTTATTCTAAAAAATTCAGTGGTAAAATCATAAAACCCTAATTTTTAAGATTCTTCTATTTTTGACCTTTGACTACACATTTGACCTATCTAGACATCTCCAAATTGGCTGGCTTTTTGGATTCCACATTAAAATCATAATTTCTATCATCCCTGAAAAATTTCAAAAAAAGTTGGTTAGGCTGCATACACTTTCACCACGGCCCTCGACTTTTTTTCCTGAAATTTCAACAAACTGAATTGACTATATTTTTCTGCTCAAATCTAGAAAATCAACATACTTTTATCAATTTTAACACTCTCTAAGGTCAAACACAAATTCAAAATTCATAACATTCAAATCTTACATTGATTTTCATAAAAGGTCCTAATTTTAGATCTTCTTTTCCAGCAACTTCAGATTTTAATTAAGAGACTTTCAATGACAATTAATAAATTGAATTTACTTTCTCTTTTGCATATGATTACATTTATTTTTACATATATTTATTACAATCATGTGTCGGATAAGAGTTTCTTTCATTTTATGTTGCTTCTCTTTATTCATATCACTTGGTCATATTGTGTTGTTAGGATTTTCAGATTATTTTATTTTCATTTAGATCTCAAAGCTTTCATGTATCATTTATGTTTCATTATGGTGATGTTGTTAACAAAATGCATATCCAATGTTAATCACCTTAAATCTTTTGTGGACCCTAAACCTAGAGATCCTAACCTTTTTACCTCTCCTAAGATATCTTTGTGTATGAGATGAGACCTAATGTTGTAGCCAATGATCTCTCTAAAAAAGAGCAAGAATTGGAAAGTAACATGGATCCATCTTCTTCTCTTACACATACCCTTGAGCAAGGGGGGGGGAAATCAAAACATCAACATTCTTACATCTTTAGATCCTCCTTATTCTCCTAAGACCTATCTTCAACATTGAAGTATATGTAGGAAGGATGATGTCATGCATTTTATTCATGACATTTCCCCTCACATAGAAATAACTAAAAATGAGCTTTTGGATGATGAATATGTTTCTTTCCAATCTTCCTGTAAAGCGGAAAATCGCAATCGAACCCTAGTTGTTCTCCCCTCTTCCAACTCCGAGGAGAGAGAAGGGAGGTTCGCTAGGATTCGATGGTTTTCACTTAGGGGAGAGACTTTACATTCAAAAGAGGGGTTGAAACTCATAAGATCCAATCCCACATAATGCAAGATTGGATGCTAAATGAATTTCAAGGGTCAAGATAGCAGGGCTACCCTCTTTTGTAAAGAATGTTGATAGAAGAATTAAGCTAGGAATGCATAGAAAGTGACAAAGATTCACTTATAAACTGAGTTCAGATTATAGGATGAAGCTGCGGACCTGGAATTAGCAGTAAAATGTCGATACGGCACTGTCCTACAAATTTGAGCAAAAGTTGTCGGGACGATGGCGCCCGACGCCATGGTCCTCTGAAAAATCCGCGAAACGAAGGGGGATCTGTTCGTCTCTGCACAAGGATTCTAGATCTTCAATCTCAGCCGCGTACCTGCAACCTACACATAGAAAAGCGAAGACGATTGGGGGGTTAGGGATTAGGGGTTTGCCTTTAGGTCAAACCCCGGTTTTGGAATTAACCAAGAAATGAGCAAGTGCTGTAAATGTAAATGTATGTAATGCAAAACAAGTACTAATACCTTGTTCTAAGGATGTTTGTATCCTTATGTGCGAAGGTTTAGATGTTGTTGTTTGTTGTATGTTGTAGCATGTAGTATGTGATCTCCTCTTCAATGGTTGAATCCTTGTCTTGAATGCAACACTTAGCCTTGAATGGAGACTTAGAAGGAATGCTTGAATGCTTGAGTATAGTTTCCACGCTTTTTCCGTCATGTATGTGTTATCATCTTCTTATCCAAATGAAAGAGGAAAATGTAGTTTATATACTTGTCAATTAGGGCTGATAGACTGATTTTCCCGACCTTAGGCCGACCAGGAAATGTAATTTCCAAATTGCAAACAAAAAGACCCGCAATCTCCTTAGGAGACCGGGCCCAAAATAGGACCCAGGGACAAGGGCGCTGGGCGCCCTGGTCCTGAGGGACCAGGGCGCTGGGCACTCTGGTCCCACCTCCCGGGACAGCAGGGTGCAAGGAGGTTCAGGCCAGGGTACTTGAAAAATGCAGTTTTTGATGTCGTGAGCAAGTTTCGGGGTCTCCATTCAGGTTGCATGTTGCATCGCCATCGTGAAGACCGAAATGTAGTTGAAATTGCAAGTGTCACAATTTTAGGACTCTACATTTAGCCCCCACTTTAGCGGGAGTATAAGCGTACGCTCATACTTCCGGTAAAGTACAAGGAAACAACATTGAATAGACTTTCACCACGTCAAGGAGGCAAGATACACCAAGCCCCCAGTGGACTAAGGATCTTATGACTTCGATTGACAAAATAAAAGGGAAGATCACGAGGGAGAACCATGACTGTCAGTAGTAAGGTTCCCTCACTATGAGTCATGCAAGAGAAATACCAAAAATTTTCAAGGCAAAGCTACGTTCGCCAAGAAATTTTCAAGTATCTTGAAAGGATAGACAGGGTGTATGCCCCCCTACGTTAAAGCGATCGCACATGCCTCAACGGGGGTGATTGTTTTAACGTAGTGATACACATAAGAAATAAGCAAAGAAGGGAGCACGTTATCGCAAAGATTTAGCCCCAAAGTGTGAGATAAACCCAAGGATAATAGACACAAACACAAAGCACAAGGTGACTTCACTTTCCTCGGGGTCAGTATGCTGTATGATAAGTCATGTATATATCATATGTGTGTATGCATAATTGTTCTTCATTCCCCAATCAAGGAAGGTCACCTAGAAGAAGGGAACACATGTGTCTTTTGAGTCAACATGAGAGAGACCAAAAGAGATCTCAATGCTTTGCATCATCCTCAAGTAGACAACACTAAGGACGACAATTAGAAGAATGAGAATAACATATAGAAGAAGTAACACAAGAGAGGAGGAGAGAATCTGCTATGCTAATGTAACTAGTCTAGCACGTCATCTACCCCCCGATCTTGCTGATCAATGTTTCGGGAAGGCAGGGAACACGCTATAGGAGGAACATCCAACACAGCAGATGGAGCTATCACAAGATCCAAACAAGGGATATGTTCATGTTCCAAGCCACAGTGTTTTTGTCTAGGAGCTAGGATAAGTGCTTTAGAAAATTCATTAGATAAATGGTTATCAACATCAACAAGTTCATATTCACTATCAAAAGCAAGAGGAGTAACATTTTCATCATGAATAACATTTTCATCTATATCATCATCAAGATTTATAAAAATAGGATCTTTAACTCGCACAGGATCAAGACCATCATGCATGTTATGTTTAGGAGATTTAGGCTCAATGTCCGACTGAGGAGAAAATGGAATAATGCTTGTTGAAGGTGTTTTTGGAGATTGCAAAGTTTGAGAAGCAGTTGCTTGAGCCCTAAGACGACGCTTTCATCGGCGTTCACATGCAGAACGATTTCGTCTAGTCTTAGTAGGAAGTGAAGAAGATTGAGGAGGAGGAATGTTCTCATCCTTATCACTTGGGTGTTTAGGTTGTGGTCTCTTAGGCTGGATAATAGGAGAAGAAGAAGGTCTCTTCTCTCTATAAAAAGAAGGAGGAGGAACTGTTCCATATAAAGGAGGAATTTTTGGTTTAGGAAGAAGACCAAGTCCATCATGACGAGGAGGTATAGGTCTACTTTTCGAAGGTTTATTAGGCATAGACATAGTCACATCCATGGGGATGGGTTGGGAATCTTCTTGAGAAAAGACATTAGTTTTATCTTTCAAAGGAAGAACCTCCTTCTCAAGAACGATAGGAATATCAAGTTTGGGTGTTCTAGGTTCACTTAGAGATAGGATCATATCTGTTTTCCACTTTTGATAAGATTTGAAAAGATGATCACTTCGCGGAGGAAGAGATTGGAATTGTTTAGGCCAAAAGTAATCAATAGGAACGCTAGAAGTTCTTTCAGCTGGTTTAAAGAGACTATGATTAACAGTAACAACTTCACCATTATGGGGAAATTTCAAACACTTGTGAATAGGAGAAGCAATAGCTTTCATGGAAGATAGCCAAGGATAGCCAAGCTTCACACGAAATTGTTCGGATGAAGGAATAATAGCAAAGTTTGCATCAAGGGATTTGTTATGGACCTCAATAGGTAATGTAATAGAACCAATTGCAGGAGAAGAAAATGCATCAAATAATTTCACAACCACATCTATTTTGTCATAGATCACTTGATTCAATTGCAAAGTAAAAAGGAATTCTTTAGTAATAACATTAACCATGCATGAAGGATCAATAAGCACTCCACGGCAAGGTGTATTCTTGAATTTTGCAACTATGTATAAAGGACCATCAGGTGCCCTAATGGTTTCACTAGAATCAAATGTGATGGAAGGTTCTTTAGGGTTTTCTTGCTGCTCTACAAAGTTAATCACATTCGGAGTCATAGACACAAGATCATCAGATGAGAGAGAGGAATCATTAGCCTCAATCGCATGAGAGGTATGAGAAGTATGAGAAGGTAATGGATCAGTAAAAATCTAAAGATTTTGGTTAGGAGGAGCTACAGATGTGTTGCCTTTATCATTCACTCCGGAAACAGAGATAGTATTATTATCAATCAAATCTTGAATTTTACCCTTTAAAGAAAAACATTTTTCAGTATCATGCCCAGGCTGACGATGAAAGTGACAAAAAGCTTTATTATCAAAATAAGGTGAAGTAATCTTTGCAGGATCAATTTGCCTTATAGGAGGAAGAGTAAGCACATTTTGTTCCAATAACTTATTCATAATACCATGCAATGATTCATTCAAAGGAGTATACTTTCTTTCTTTCTTGAAAAATTTAGAAATAGGAGGCACACCTGATGCTGCATTCACATTGTTGTTGATGATGTTTTCATTGAATTCGATGGAATCTCTGTTCGGTTTAAACTTCCCAAATGGTTGTTGACTGCTATCACCCTTATCACTCGGAGCCATAGGATGTGATTGTTCCATTTGACTCACAGTCAGTTGATAATTGTGAAGACTTGCACACAACTGTTGGAAAGAAGTAAACTCAGAAAACAGAAGTTTGTCTCGAATATCTTTTTGTAAATTAGAAATAAAGATTCTTTGAATATCATTATCAGGCACTGGAAAAGAAATTTGAGCATACAAATGCTTATATCTACCAATGAAATCAGTCACTTTTTCTTTAACACCTTGTTTACAATGCATTAAATCAATCAAAGTAACTTTAGGACTTATATTGTTTTGAAATTGTTGAATGAAAGCATTTGCAAGTTGTTCAAAAGAAGTAATAGAATAAGAAGGCAACGAGCAATACCATTGTAGGGCTTTGTCTCTTAATGTTCTAGTAAACAGTTTTGCAAGCAACCTTTGGTCATAAGCAAAATCGGTACATATTGTTTGAAAAGTCTTAACATGTGTTAGAGGATCACCTTTACCATTATAAAGCTCCAAATGCGGGATTTCAACATGTTTAGGGGGAATAGCTCGAACAATGTCAAGAGAAAGTGGGCTCGCAACATCAAATGTGGGCACACTAAACTTAGATTGATTCATAGAGGCAATTTGTTGTTGTAAAGAAGAGACAGTTTGTGCAAGATTATTAATGGTCGCTTCAGTCGAAGAATTCATATTAGGTGTGTTAGATTGAGATGGAGGTGTTGTGTTATTGAAAGAAGGCAAAGAGTAAGGTGGTGGGACTCTATGATAGTTAATCATAGGAGATGATTGGACAAGAGGAACACTACAAGGAGGAATGGAATGGTTAAATGAATTGCCCCCTTGTGTCATGTTCATTGGTGGAGATGTAGTAGGAATACTCATTGAAGGAATGAATGAAGAAGTTGGATTAAATGAAGGAATAGGGTTAATTGAAGAAGAGGGAGGATTGCCCCCATGACTAGTGATCACAGGGGGAATGTCTTGTATAGAAGTAGCCATTATGTTTGATGTAAAGGTAGGTATGCTAGCAATAGAAGTTGTCAAAGGAATAGAATGATTGACTTGAGTGGGAGGTTGTGTATAACCTAAAGTTTCAGCACAACTCTTCATAGGCATCACATTCAAATCTACAATGTGTCCAATACCACGCAAAATATCAATTCCATTCTTATCACTTTGAAGCATATGTTTTAGACCCTCAATTAAAGGAAGAGCTTGACTATCAGGATACTCATGAGACATCCATTGGTGAAAATCGTCAAATTGGTTATCCAATTTCAAAAGTTGTTCAACAGAAACCTCATGGAGAACTTCTTCATCATTAGGAGGATTAGAGGAATTTCCCATGTCCTCGTTAAAAAGGCTATTCAAATTAGGTTCCATCTCCTCGGTAGTTAAACCTCGGAAAGACTTAATTCTACGGCTTCGTCTAACGGGAATAGTGTAAGTAGGGCTTATTGTTGTAAAACTCATGCACTAGAAAGGAAGAGGAAATTTTGAACTTAGAGGTAGCAATTTTCAGTAAAACCAGCCAATCTTCCAGATTTAAGCTGTTAAATGCAATCACGACAGTCTCCCGAAATTTCAGAAAAAATGTCCGGGACCGTGGCGCTCGGAGTGCAACACGGTCCTTGCAACTTTTTTTGAAATTTGCAGGGATGAAAGGTATGATGATTTTAAAGCTAATCTGAAAAAATTGAGTGATTTTACGATCTATAGATAGGCCAAATTAAAGTTGCAATCTCAAAATTCAACACTACCAAGATTGTCGAAAAATGCAAAATTTGAATTTTTGAAAAAGAGAGGGAAACTGAAATTTTGAATTTTATGATTTTAGAGGGAATGCCAAAAGTAATGCAAGTTTTGAAATTTAAAAATTGACTCAATTTCACGCAAAATTCAATTTCGAAAGCGGAAATCAAAGTTGTTGTAATTAAGCACTTAATTTCAAAAGTCACAAATTGTAAGAATTTGAATAAAGCACTGAAATTTCGAATGAATGCAAACACACTTTTCAGATTTAGGACAGTAAGAACACAATTTTGACACAAAATTTCAATTTCAATGATTTTTGAATGTTTAGAAGCCTTAAACCAAGCAATCACAACACCAACTTTGACTTTAATTTTGAAAGTGTTATAATTGATAAAAGCAGCCAAAATTCTGGATTTTAGCAGGAAAATACAGTAATATCTCGCTCCCGAAATTTTGGAAAAAATGTCGGGGACGATGGCGCTCGGAGTGCACACGGTCCTTGCAACTTTTTTCCAAATTTTCAGGGATGAAAGATATTGTGATTTTATTGCGGAATCCAAAGTTACAGCTGATTTGGAGATGTTTTGATCGGTCAAATTGTCAGACAAAGGTTGAATCAAGAGGGTTTCAAAAATTAGGGTTTTGACATTTAACCACTTAATTTTCAAAATTAAAGCACAGATATGAATTGATAAATTGTTATAGAAGGGCAGATCTGAAGCAAGCATTAACAATTAAGCATTTCACAAGTTCAATTTTCAAAAAGAAAATTTTAGGGTTTTTATGCAATCACCTCTAAAATTTTGCAAAAGATCAAACATGGAAATGTAATCAAGGAATCAATTTTCAGATCTAATCATGAATAATTAGAAAGGATGTTCACGTCGGGTTCACCAAAATGTAAAGCGGAAAATCGCAATCGAACCCTGGTTGTTCTCCCCTCTTCCAACTCCGAGGAGAGAGAAGGGAGGTTCGCTAGGATTCGATGGTTTTCACTTAGGGGAGAGACTTTACATTCAAAAGAGGGGTTGAAACTCATAAGATCCAATCCCACATAATGCAAGATTGGATGCTAAATGAATTTCAAGGGTCAAGACAGCAGGGCTACCCTCTTTTGTAAAGAATGTTGATAGAAGAATTAAGCTAGGAATGCATAGAAAGTGACAAAGATTCACTTATAAACTGAGTTCGGATTATAGGATGAAGCTGCAGACCTGGAATTAGTAGTAAAATGTTGATACGGCGCTGTCCTACAAATTTGAGCAAAACTTGTTGGGACGATGGCGCCTGACGCCACGGTCCTCCGAAAAATCCGTGAAACGAAGGGGGATCTGTTCGTCTCTGCACAAGGATTCCAGATCTTCAATCTCAGCCGTGTACCTGCAACCTACACACAGAAAAGCGAAGACGATTGGGGGGTTAGCGATTAGGGGTTTGCCTTTAGGTCAAACCCCAGTTTTGGAATTAACCAAGAAATGAGCAAGTGTTGTAAATGTAAATGTATGTAATGCAAAACAAGTACTAATACCTTGTTCTAAGGATGTTTGTATCCTTATGTGCAAAGGTTTAGATGTTGTTGTTTGTTGTATGTTGTAGCATGTAGTATGTGATCTCCTCTTCAATGGTTGAATCCTTGTCTTGAATGCAACACTTAGCCTTGAATGGAGACTTAGAAGGAATGCTTGAATGCTTGAATGCTTGAGTATAGTTTCCATGCTTTTTCCGTCATGTATGTGTTATCATCTTCTTATCCAAATGAAAGAGGAAAATGTAGTTTATATACTTGTCAATTAGGGCTGATAGACTGATTTTCCCGACCTTAGGCCGACCAGGAAATGTAATTTCCAAATTGCAAACAAAAAGACCCGCAATCTCCTTAGGAGACCGGGCCCAAAATAGGACCCAGGGACCAGGGCGCTGGGCGCCCTGGTCCTGAGGGACCAGGGCACTGGGCGCTCTGGTCTCACCTCCTGGGACAGCAGGGTGCAAGGAGGTTCAGGCCAGGGTACTTGAAAAATGCAGTTTTTGATGTCGTGAGCAAGTTTCGGGGTCTCCATTCAGGTTGCGTGTTGCGTCGCCATCGTGAAGACTGAAATGTAGTCGAAATTGCAAGTGTCGCAATTTTAGGATGCTACACTTCCAAAAAGGACAAGCTTGATAAAGGAATTGAGATTGTCATTTCACATGATACTCCTTCATTTACAAATATTTATCTTCCTCCTTACACATCAGATTTCAAAGAAATTCATGATTAAGATTTTAATGGACAAGGAATTGGGAAATTTGAGCATGGAATTCGTGTCCCTCTAAATCCTCCTACACAAACTGCTACAAGAGGCCTATGAAGTAGTACCCCTCTTTCTATGGATGAATTCCTTAGGCTTCAAAACTTTAAAGATCATCTTCAAGGACAACAAATCAAGAAAGCCCGTAAGAATGCTTCTTCTTCCAAGCATCCTTTTTGTTCATTTCATCAAACTCATGATCACAATGCTGATGATTGCCCTTATTTTCAAAAATCTATTCAAGATGGCATAGATAGTGGCAAAATTAGAATTGTGGATAATGAAACTTCTTCTTCTAACAAAACCTCTCCTTTATGTCAAGACGATATTTACCATCCTGATAGATTAGCTACAAGAATCTATTGGAGATTGAAATATGAAAAGAACATTTCCTTTCCTCCTCAAAATAAAAATAAAACTCTTAAGCAAGTGAAAGGTATTGAATAATGCATTTTTCATGGTTCATATTCACATTCTCTTGGAAAATGTTATGCATTTAAGAAATTTGTTCAACTGCAATATGATCTTGCACAAATTTGTCTCACAATAGATCTAGTTGTATTTCTTGGTAAAAATATAGTGCCTTATCACTTATTTTCCCTTCATTTTGCTCTTTACCCTATGTCATAACTAGCCCATTTAATGAGGGCTCTTTATTTGTGATGGTATTTTTTCCATTTTACATACTTTGGGGTAGGAAATGAAGTATATTTTCCTTTTTATTTATATAAATTTATCTCTATCTTTGTGCATTATTACTTATTAGATCTCTTTTATTGCATAGGGTTATTCTTATGTGAGAATATAATTATTCTTTGGTTTCCCTCTTTGCTTGGAGAGGGGCATCTTTAATGAGTAGTGTAATTATTCTCTTTCCTTCATTCTCTTGGAAATCTTATCTCTTCTATGGTTTCGGTTATTCTCAAGTATGATATGCCCCTTAGCAGGGAATGATCTCTTGCGAAGTATGTATTCCTTCGTTGAAAGGATTTGTTCCACTAGGAAGACATATCACTTGAAAATGATCACCGTCAAAAAATGTGTAATGTTTCTCCTTGTTCTCCTCACTTGGGGGGTAAGTATTTTCACTCCTTTCCCTTTCTTTCTTTCTCATTTATCATCATTTCCTTTAGGGGCTGCATTTTTCATATGTGATTATCATTTCTTACAATGGTATGCTTTTATGATTAATCCCCCTTGGGGAATATGTGGTGCTTTTTCTCTCTTCCTTTCAAAGATTACCACTTCTTGAGACATTTATTTTACATTTACTAATGTCTTTTCCTGCATGTGTTCATGTAAGTTCATTGCACATTTCCTTATGTTTAATCTCTCTCTAGAAGATTGTGTAAGCTCTTCTCATTGTCCTTTAGCTTGGGGGGAAATGATCCCTCTCCCTCTTTCTCTAGGGATCCACTTTTCCCTATTAAGTGGATGGTGTGAGTTATATTACTTGATGTCATTCCTTGTGCACAATTGTTGGTTGTTGGCTCAAGGATTCTCTCTTATACAAGAGGTGTTAGTCCTTGACTATGACCTCTTTTACACTTGGTAATGTACATCTATGATAAATTCACTCATCCTGCTGGGGGCTAAAAGTGAATCATCCCTCATTAATAATTCCTTTCACTTAGAAATAAGAGGAAGGATTGCATTCTGGTTCTTTCATTTTCTTGTTATAGAAGATGCTATATTTATCTAAGACAACTCCTCTTGGGGGTAGATGTCTTTTGAACAAAGATCTCTTCTCCTCCAAGGATCTCCTTCAAACTTATGGCAAGATATATCTTTTCAACTATCTTATCCTTGCTTGAAGAGTATTCGCTCTCTTGCTTAGATTTACGACATTGTTGCATAGTGGATATCTTATTTGTGATGAAGGTAGGTATCCTTGTTCTATTTTCCTTAAGATATCAACATCTACTTATGTTGACATCTTAAGGGGAAGCACCCACACCACTCCTTTGTACTATACTTCTCTCATGCATTGTATAGTGGGACGTTCTTGGAACCATAGGGCAGCCTCTTAGAGCAAGATGTCACCACTTTTCTTGTACAGTGGGATATTCTTGGAACCAGAGCATAGACTCTTAGAGCGAGATGTATTCACTTCTTCTTTTCTTGTACAATGGGTCATTCTCGGAACCAAATCATAGACTCTAGAGCAAGATGACACCGCTTTTTCTCCTATGGAGGGTGATTATTCTCTAAACCAGAGCATAGACTCTTAGAGAAAGATATCATGCCTTTCTTGACACTTGTACTATACATTCTATACAGATTGTAGCCTACTCAAGCATAGACTCCTATGAGGCACTTCAAACCTCACTAGCACACACGCGCTTGAGGTTGGGTGGAACTAATGCTGTTCCCACTCTCCTCCCTTACATGGATCATCCAGACAGGCTTTGGGGGATATATTTCCATGTCCTTCTCTCCATAGATCACCTAGTTTTAGGGGCGATATGTCCATTGTTTCTCTCTTGTTCGCCTTTCTTCTCATGGATCACCAAAGTGTGTATTCATGTCCTCTCTCTTCTTCCTCTCATGAACTCATAGTTTTACTATTGATGGTTCATGGATGATGTTATTTTTTCTCTTTTATGTGATCGCTTGTGTTTATGTGATGGCATTTGTCTTTGTGTTTCAATTAGTTGTTGAGAAATTTGAATATTGAGGTCTCTTCAGCTAGTTGGTTTGTGGTCTTGTGTCTTATCTTCATTGTGTGTCTTTTGTGCTTGGTCTTTTTCTTGTTTTTATTTTTATTTTTTATTTTTTGTATGCTCTTGCATATGTTTAAGTGAGTTAAGATCCTAAGATTGGGGGCTTGGTTCCTTGAGATTAGTGACATCTTATACTCCTATTTCTCTGCAACTCTCATCTTTATTTCTTCTACTTTACTAGTAGTAGAGGTGTAAGCCATACTCCAGCTAAAGTAGGGGCTAAATGTAGTGTCATAAAATTGTGCCTCTTGCAATTTTAACCACATTCGAAGTCCTCACTTTGGTGATGACATCCTCCTTTATGACCAGGACCTCTTTCTACATGTTCCCCCCATTGACCCCTTCTTGTTTGAGCCCTAAGATACCCTCAAGACCCTGTCCGGGCCCCAAGATAGGGTGGGACACAGGCGTGGCGCCCCTACCCCACCCTCTTAGGGTGGCCCCAAGAGAGGTCCCCTTGACCCTATCTTCACTTCGGGATCCCAAATCTCGCTGATGTTAGTGTTTGGTGAGATAAATTAATCTTCTAAGGCATGTATAAAAGGGAGTTGGTTTTCTCATTTGAGGGGGAGGCAAAAATTCAAGTGAAGGGATGATAAGCAAACATAGGCGGAAATATACATGATCAAGAATTTAAGCATTCAAGTCTTCTTCATTCATCCATGGGAGGAATATTACAACATTCATTTACAAGCATGTGTGTGTTAGGGTTTTGTCATGTTACATGCCATTTTATGCAACATTTGTGATTACATTCAAGAAGCAAATCAATAATCATCAACAAGTTGCAGATCTACAAGGTATGCATTTCCATTGTTTACATTCAAGCATTTGCAATTACTTTCTTTCAAGGTTGATTCCTCAATCGAGGTTTGACTAAGGAAAACCCCTATCCACAACCCTTCTCCCTCTCTTTTATTTGTGTAGGTTGTAGGTGCACAACTGTAATTGAAGGTTTAGGCTTCATTTGTAGAGATGGAAGAACCCTTTTTGTTTCACAGATTTTGCGGTGGACCATGTACACTGTTGCCATGGTCTCAATGACTTTTCTCCAAATTTGTAGGGCAGATCCATGTCAGTCTAATTAGCTCAGATCCAAACTTACAGCATGATCCCGTACCGGTAGCTCCTCATTTCACTCAATCTCTCTCTTTGTTCCACGTAGTCAACTTTCCTATTTAAAAAAGAGGGCAAAAACACACTTCAAACCTTGTAATCCACTCAGAATCCACATCCTTTCTTCTCTCAGATTTGTATCTAGTGGATTCAACCCCTCTTTTGAATGTAAAGTTTCTCCAAGTGAAAACTATCCTAGTGACTTCCTTTCTCTCTCCTAGGTGGGGATTCACTAGGGTCCAATTTTCTACTTTATACATCTTATCAAAAAAATTCTACCTCCCCATCATGACTCATTTCTTTATCTTCCTCTACTTTAGCTTCACATCTCTTAGCAAAGACATGTTCACTAAAGTGGGGGCAAAGTGTAATATCAAAAATCACACTTGGTATAATCTTGTACAACAAATGGTGCCTTCATCCACATCATCGAAGGTTGTGTACCACCATCTTATTCTTTTTGTCCAACGACATAACTTTGTCAACTTCAAATTGGAATCCTACCAACTCTATCGACATATCATCTTCAAGACTCTAGTGCGACATGAAGATGTTTGTGTGGCCTCCTAGCATCCCGCAAATATAACAACTTGGATGTGATCATTTGAGCATTATGGTTGCACCCAAAAGGAATAGTAATGCCCCTACATGTTCCTACCGACATCAGTTTCTCTTCTAGAGCTTATATCTCTCCTGTTTGGAGGCATTTGAGGATGTTTTGGCATTTTTTGATAAATTATTGCAGGTTGAAGCTTTTGGTGATCTTCTTGAGTGATATTGATATATTTACACTGTTGGAATCCAAGAACACTAAGAGGGGGGAGTGAATTAGTGTTCTACTTGTAATGTTAGTTTTGAACTTGTTGCTTATTAACTGGTTAATAGTAAATAAAATTAAAGTGCATACACCAAATAACACATAAAGAGGCAACACATTAACACCAATATTTATACATGGAAAACCCTACAAAGCGAAAAACCATAGTGGGGCTGATACCCATAATGTCTATATACTTGATACAGGTATACAAATATTACATGAAGGGGATTTCACATGCAATCAGGCCAACCGCCTAGACCTCACTGCTCAACACAAAAGAAGTCTCATTGACTTACAAAAAAATACAAAAAGAATGAACTAATAAGATGCATCTGACCATGCTGGATAAGTTTTGGTTCATGCTTTGATAACCTTCACTGTGTACCAGTTTGTTGATGCTCTATTCTATCCTATTCGGCTATCAGTTAGGTTGTACACGTGAAACTGCACACAAAAGCTTTCATTCACTAACCAAAATGCATACCGATAATCTCTGAATAATTCGCAACAAAAATCGCATTCCAAAAACTTATATAATCTATCACTAAAAGGATCTTCTTAAATATCCTCCTAACTTTCACCATGTTGGCTACAATGAAAGATACAAACTTATCGGCTATTGGATCATAATGAATTTCAAACATAATCTGGATGATCATGTCAGTCTCAACTCATTACCATAAATTCCATGAAAGAAATAATTGGGGCCATAAGATCTCCTAGCCGGGTCCTATCCATTACCAGGTTCCAAATACACGTTACCAGGATTGGGACTTAGCTGGTTGTGAAGCAAAGTGAATGTCGGATAAGTGTAATGAATGTCAGTTAACCCAAACAAAGAAAAGTGATAAAATAGTGAACCCAAATAGAGAATATATACACCTGAAGATGAGTTCCCATGAGTTGCCATCAATGACAACCCAAAATGCCATAAACACTTACCGGATGAGTGTCAATTGCCAACAATCTCCCCCTTTGGCATTGATGGAAAAACTCATGTGAAAAATGGTGATGTCACTAAATCTGCCTTTGAATCTGCATGACTTCCTGACCTATACATGAATCCTGACTTGTAGATTTGATGCTCTCCTTGAGTAATATATTGAAAAATGGTGCTTTCACTGAATATGCCTCTAAATCTACATGACCTCCTGACTTGTACATGAATCCTGACTTGTATATCTTATGCTCCCCTTGAGTAATATTTACATTTTTCACTTTATTCCTCCCCCTTTGACATCAATGACAAAGGGGGGTGCCCACAAAGAATATTGTACAGTTATGAACATAGGTCGGTTCTATACATGTTTCAAAATGTCTGCATATATATTCTTCAAAAATGGAAAGTAGGTATCCCAAACTTTCTTAAGGGAGTCAATAATAGAGATGAATCCATTCAAGAGATTGGCATAATATTTTATTTCTTCTGATGTAGTGGGATCCTCCTTCTATATGTTAAAATACACTCAGTCTTATGAAACAATAAATTATCTAATCCGGGACCAATGAGATTTTGGAGCTCATTTTCTCTCTTTATTATGTTGTCCCTATCCTTCTCTAATTTCAAAATTTGATCCATAACTACCAAAATTGGACCATCCAGAGAACTAGTTAGATTGACTATTAGGTTGTAAGAGTTGGAAATCTAAATTAATTATTCCTACAATCTGACAGTTGCTTGTCTATGGATGTTGTGAGCTTACCAAAAATCTAGATAAGTCTTATATACACTACCTCCCTTTGCTAATGTTGCATCAATGGATTGCAAGAAAGTTTGGAGTTTACCCTTGTCAAACTCAATCACCTATAAAAATGTCTTCTTCTAAGCCTCAAAAAATTTATCTTTAGCCTCTATCAATGAAATTTTTTAGTAAAGAATCATAATGCTTGGGAATAAATTTAATGATCTCCTCCAATTTACTAGATGAGCTTGTGCTTTCTTGTGCTTGGAATTTTAGTACCAACTGGTTCAAAACTTCAAAACTATGCTCAATTAATTCCCTATCTTTTGACTCTTCCTGAGCCAACTCTTGGGTTGTATGTGCTTGAAGTGTTGCTGCCACCAAAATTTTCTTAGTTGATGACATCTTGTGTTAGGGTTTGTTAAAACTGATAGAAAATTGTGACAAGTTCCCTTTGGCTATAGATGAAGTGTCATTTGCCAAGCCAGAAGGGATATCTACCACAGTTCTCTTACCCTTGTCTATCGGAGAGATAAACTTAGAATCGTTTAGCTCTTGTGCACCAGTGGCTTCACCACTTAGTGCCCTATCTGGATCCTGAACATCCTTTGCACCCTTATTATCTATATCCTTAACTATATGTGTCTCTATGTCCTTTGCATTTTGTATATTATCTGTCAATATATCATCTGCTGCAAAATTTGACTCACTAACCAGTACAGTGGTAGCCAGTGGAGTGCTAGCCAATTGCTCAGTATTTACACTTGGTTGTTCTTTTTTTGCCAATTGTTGATCTCTTGGCAACTGAATATTCTGAGACTATACAAAACTGGGACTCAGCTCATAACCCAAACTCAAAATAATTCTTACCCAAATATCTATAGTTTCTTTCTAAATCTCCTCAAACCTTTCCAATATAAGATTATTTATTCTACGCTTAGGATTAAATTCGGATGAGTTGGTTTTATTTATTAGATCAACCATCTCTGGTGGGGTTATTGTGGGAGAGAGATTAACCAATTCTCTCTTTGTCGGTCCAGAGTTTGAGCATGCAATTTTCTAGCCTCTAACTTATCATATAACTCCTTAGGCAAAATTTTCTCAAGTTCAACCAGTGCCCTACTAAAAGAATCAAGATATAAAAGAATTGCTTCCTCAATTTTCTTTTTATCCCTTTCCTCAAATCCATCAAAGAATGAAGAAATTTTATCTAAGTCACCATCATTAATAATTTGATCAATTAGATCCCGAGCTTCCAACTTCTTCTTATCAGTTCTCCTCTTGGCTTCTGGTTTGGGCTACTCATCTGTCTTAGGTTTTCACTTATGTATAATTATGATTTTAGTCTTCTGGGGAGTCTCCTTAACAGGTTATTTCTTTTGCTCCTCCTTTTTCTCCCACACTAATCCTTTCTTCCTTGCAATTTCCTTTATACCCTCATCTAATTTTGTTTCCTCTAAAGAAATAGTCATGTATTGTTGGGTAGCCTTCTTCTTTTTCTTTGTAGGCTCAACCGGTTTAGAACTAGCAGGCTTAGTGGATGATGCTTCTGGTTGCTTGGAAGTCTCATTCTATACCAAGACCACATTGGGAGTGGCCTGAGCTGCTTTCTGGGCTTCCTTTTCCTGTTTCCTCTTCTGCTTCATCTCTTCTTTCCTTTGAGGTTCAAGGATTTTACCTTTCTATTCAACTTATGCCCTGTCATGACCTTCACTTATAAGTGATTCCACTACAACCCTAGTCATTTTCTTTCTAATTACTGGTGCAAGACTGTTCTTGGTGAACCTTAAGCCCCTTTTCTTGGGTTGTGCCAAATTTTCCTTCTTTTTCATCTACCGGTGCTTGCATTAAGTGTTGTGCATAGGCATCTAGTGTGGCCTTGTCCACCTCATAACCCATAGGCATTATCCATATGATTCTGGATTGGACAACTTCCATCATGAATTCATCCTTGTTAACCATAAAACATATTGTATCCTTATACTTTTCTACTATGGACTTTGGAATTCTAGATCTGTTTTTCATTTCTTCTTGGAAGGTTTTGAAAAATGCCCATAAGTTAGCCTTACTTAGCTTATCCCCTTGCCTATCCAAAATTTGACCTATCTGATTTTCTACTAGGTTGTCAAAAGCCCATTGAATCTTCCCATAACTAGGAACAGTGCCTAAAAATTAAAATGCTAGATAGATAATAAAAGAGCCATACTGGAAAGTTTTTTTCTTATCTTGCTTGATTTTCTGGAGGTTTGTCATAAGCTCTTTCAGCATCACACTATAGAGATCGTAGTGTGCATCCTCCTTTACCATTTGATGAGAAATCAAAATATTGTTTTCAAAGACAGAGTTTAGCCAGTTAGACTGATAGATCTTGTAACCAATTATCATCGCAACAAACTTGACATCAATTTCTCTTACATCATCAACCCTCATCGTGCATCTATCAAAAGTAGTGCCAATAAGTTTGTTGAGTTCAGTGTTAGAGAGCTTGCACCTAGGGCCAAGTACACCTCCAATCTTGTGTAAACAAGTGATGTTCCATATCACTTCCTTCGTGATTTTGTACAGCCAATCCAACTAGATAAATTCTCCATGAATACGACCCAAAATGTATTGGACCCATTCTACCTCATCGAAAGTGGGAAAATCCATGAATTGTGTGAAACCCTTCCTCTACAAATGATGAAATTCTAGTTTCAGCTCATTTTTAGTGATTAGGTTTTTTGTGAAAACATAGGATAACTCATATCCTCCGAGCTCCTCGATATTGCAGTGAATGTATGCCCTAATATCTTTTGTGTGAATAACTCCATGGAAAACACTCAAGAATGCTCCCAAAGGTTCATCCTGAAGGGACTTGAAAGGACACTTCTTAGAAATAGGATGGGGGTGGTTATTGATTTCCACCACCAAAGGAGTGTCAATGTTGGATGATGAAGCCATGATAACCAGATATTGAAACTAGGGTTTCTTCAAATGAAAAATACGTCAAAACATTGTCAAGAGATGAAATCACTTTTGAAAGAAAGTTCTTGCACAAATCGCCTTGGACTCTGAATCACTCTAGAAATTGCTCATCTTAATGCTCGATCACTGTGTGAAGAAAATAACTTTACTTTTCCCTTTTTATCATCGTTAACCCTAATTTTGCACTGTCATAAAATACTACCGAGAAGTATTACTGGGTTAGATAGTCTATGAGTAGGTTCTGGTAAACAACTAAAATTTCATGAGTACCCATCCGCAATCAGAATTCTCTTACTACAGATCCAATCTGGGGTATTTGCATGATCATCAATGATTTTCCTACCCCTAAGGCAGAGTGCCTTAGTTATCGGTTGTGTCTGCTATCGGTGTATGACCAGATGACTCTACTGGGTGTTCTTCCTATGGTGTATATGATCTTGTTACCCATCTTTTCTCATGTTGTTTTATGATGTCTTCCACTTTAGCCTTTCCATTCTCATCTGCATTTCCATTAGTTGTTGGTGAGTTCTTACTTCTGTAATATTTAGCAATATGTCCAACCTTGTTGCATGCATACTAGACAATATTGTTCTTCTGAATTGCTTTATTAAACCCTTGATTTCCTTGATTTCCTTTTGATCTACATTGGTTAGCCATATGTCCAAATCTACTACATGCAAGACATGGGTTAGTGCAAGAAGATGAGTCCACTTTTTGGCCAAAAAGTGGAAGTGTTTTCCCTGATTTTCAGATTTTGTCTCATTTGAGCTTAAATTTTGAAACACTTGGAGATTGAATCTTGGAAAAAGTCAATAATATAGAAGATAACCCTCTGAGTGTTCTTTCCAAATATGTAATTTATTTTAATACCCACATAATAAAAAATAACTTTTGGAATGAGGTTCTAAAAACTATGTTTTAAAAATGCCTGTTTCAGGACCATACCATGCATGTGTATGACCCACACTTTTTGACACAATTCAAATTATTTTCTCAAACCATTTTGGGAAATGGTTTGTGATTCACTGAAGATTGATGAGCATATTTTTTTGTATTTTTTTTAAAATATTTTATTTTTTATTAATTTTTTAATGATCGTAATTATGTTTTTAAAAATTTGACGTGTACGACCACATAATTTGATGTAAACTTAACATTTTTTAAATTATTTTTTTTTTAAATAGAAAAGAATTTTGTGTAGATTGATGACATATAATTTTTTTTTCAAAATTCATTAAAATAAAAAAGTTATTAAATTAACAAAATTAGTTAATATTTCAATTTTATGGACCTGATTTAGTATAAATTAAATGAAAAATAGTTAAAATAATCATTTTTTAAATAAATTTACATATTTAGAATCTAGACAGCATAATCTAAAATGGGTTTTTATTTCGTATAAAAATTCTCTAATTACGGGCACGTAAATGATTTCAGAAGATCATATTTGTGCTTTCATTCATGGAGATTTGAATTTTCAGGTCCATGTCTCAGGTGTGGCCATCCCAGGCCTATCCCGGGCCTAATCCTGATCCAAGTGGTAGGTTGTGGAATCAACTTCCACAGAATGGGCCCCTGTTTTCAAACAAGGGCGGCTTGTGGAAAAAAAAAAAAAAACAATTTAGAAACGAGGGCCCATTTCTAAAAAATGGGCCCCCATTTTGTTTAAAAGCGGGCCCCCATTTTATAACAAAATGGGGGCTCATTTATTTTTGCTTCGGGCCCCCGTTACCTTTCGGCTCGGGAGCCCAAAGCATAAACGGGCCCCCATTTTTTGAAAACTTGCCCACATCTTACATTTCCAAGACCGGTGAATGATACATTGTTCTGATTATTCCTATTTCTACACTAACTAGCCATATGACCATATTTATTGCAAACAAAGCATGTACCATTGAATTTGTGAGCATTAGGCTACCTTACTAGTGATTTTTGGTTCCGGTTGTTGGTATGATTTTGCTTCTATCCAGATGATTGATCTTGTTGTGTGGTACCGAAGCTTTTTCCTTCTTCATAACCAAGACCTCTCTTGTCATTTGCATCTCTCTTATTCCGCATAAGTTCATCAAGTTTAGCAAAGCTATCCTTGATTTTGTCCTTGTACTCATTTAGAATGACCAAGTCATCTCTCATGATTATAATCTGTCTCTCAAGTTCCTGTTCATTGTTCCGGGACTGGGTCAACTCAAGTTTTAGCATGTCATTCTCATGAGTCAATCTATTGCATTCATCAGATTTGTCCTTCAATGCTTAAGCTAGGTTTTCTTCATTTTTATTTATGTCCTCAATCTCCTTGCACATCCTCATGGTTAGGGCTTGCATCTCATTCTTCAAGATATTATTCTCCTGAGTGAGTTTCTTACATTGATCTTTCATAGCATCTTCCTCATCACTGTTCTGATTTTGCGATTGATCACAGAGTTCCTTTCTTTTAGCCTTAACAAATGAAAGCTTTCCTTGTGGTGAAATGATGTGTTCTCTAGCTTGCTTCAGTTCATTTTTCAATTTATTGTTCTCCATCTTCTCATTATCAAGATCCTCAAAAGCAAGTCAAAGTTGCTATTGCAGACCGGTTTCCATTGATTCCAAATTCTGGATCTTCCTCAAGTGATTAAACTTCTTCTGAGGAACTGAGATTTGATACCAATTGTTGGAATCCAAGAAAACTAAGAGGCAGGGGGGGGTGAATCAGTGTTCTACCGGCAATGTTAGTTTTTAACCTATTTCTTATTAACTGATTAACAATAACTAAAATTAAAGTGCATACACCAAATAACACATAAAGAGGCAACACCATAACACCAATATTTATATGTGGAAAACCATGCAAAGGAAAAAACCATGGTTGGGCTGATACCTACAATATCTATATACTTGATCAAGGTATACAAATATTACATGAAGAGGATTGCACATGCAATGAGGACAACTGCCTAGAGATCACTGCTCAACACAAAAGAAGAAGTCTCTCTGACTTAAAAAATATTAAAAAGTAATAACAAAAAGAATGAACTTATAATATGCATCTAACCATGTTGGATAAGTTCTGGTTCATGCTTTGATAACCTTCACTTTGTACCAGTTTGCTGATGCTATGTTATGTCCCGTTCGACTACCGTTTAGGTTGTGCATGTGAAACTGCACAAAAAATATTTCACTCACTAACCAAAATGCATATCGATAATCTCTAAATAATTCACAACAAATATATCATTCCAAAAATTTATATAATCTATCGTTGAAAGAATCTCCTTCAATATCCTCCTAACTTTCACCATATCGATTACAATGAAAGATATAAACCTATCAGCTTCCAGATCATAATAAATTTAAAACATAATCCCAATGATCATGTTGGCATCCACTCGTTACCATAAATTCCATGAAAAAAATAATCGGGGCCATAAGATCTCCTAGTTGGGTCCTATCCATTACCGGGTTCCAAATACACATTATCGGGATCAGAACTTAGTTGATTGTGATGCAAAGTGAATACTAGATAAGTGTAATGAATGCCAGTTAACCCAAACAAAGAAAAGTGATAAAACAAAGAACCCAAATAGAGAATATATACACCCGAAGATGAGTCCCCATGAGTTGCCATCAATAACAACCCAAAATGCCATAAACTCTTATTGGATGAGTGTTAATTGCCAATATTCACAACACCACCATTGTTGCACTCTCTTGAACAACACATAGTGTCATCTTCACAAATCTTGGAAGGGGAGTTCACTTACCTTTCTTGAAACATTTGCATATTCATAATCTTTTTCTCTAATCTATCATTATCCCAATTACATTTCTTTCATTTTTATCAATTTATTTTCCCTATTTATACTATTTGAGTTGTCCATGGAGACAAAAACACCAAAGCAGGGGTCTAACTGAGGCAAACTCCAAAACAAAACCCCCAAAATTTTCTTTCTCATCTATATGCATGTTCACAATCATAGGAATGTTATCATCTTATAGTAGGCTTCAATCATGGGCCAGTTGTGAGTTTTCCCTCACTCATTCTACTTAGTTTCAACATTTCACATTACATAAGCCATCATTACAGGACATATTACAACATGTACAGGTATCTATTACAAATATACATCATCTGTTGCAAATAGGAAATCATGATATACAATTCCTCCAAGAATCCATAGTACAAGAAATTGTTGGAAATGAGAAGAATCATCCATCACGCTCACAAACATCCAACACTGAAGAAATATCCCAATGTAAGAAAAAACATCAACCACCCCACCATGTCTCTTTATCAATATTACATAAGCCATCATTACAAGACATATTAGAACATGTACAGATATGTGTTACAAATATACATCGTCTGCTAGAAATAAAAAATTATGATATACAATTCCTCCAAGAATCCATAGTACAAGAAATCGGTGGAAAGGAGAAGAATCATCCATCACGCTCACAAAGATCCAACACTGAGGAAATATCCTAATAGAAGAAAAAGTATCAACCACCCCACCATGTGCAACCAAAAGGAACCACCCTCGTACTTCAGAGAAAGATATAAGGCCCCACACACACTAAGATTAGATTAACACCTATCTCCCATATCACAATAAATGACATAAAAAAATACTGTCAACAAAAGACATAAGCTCAAATGTAAATAAAGACAATTGCCATCTAGACTTTCATGAAACAAAGGTCAAGATTGAGGACACACTTAGGGGAAAGTGTCATCACATGTTGTCATCAAGGTTATCTCGGCAGTCTCTCTGGACCCTGGCGCCAAGTGACACCCATGCACAACCAACTCAACCTCTCATGAAGACAAGGGAGTATAGTAATTGGAAAATTTCTTGATTACTATAATATCCATAAGCATAATATACCAATTACCAAAAAACAAATACAAAAACAAAGTAGACAATCTTTCCTTTCAAAAATAAAAGATATAAAATAAGAATAAAAGATAATAGAAATCTCTAACCTGAAAAATTAGAAGAAAGGTTTAAACCATGAGAAAATTGAAGCACAAACACAATCCAGAAAATGCCAATGCAAATCCACAACAACAATTAAAGTTCCCAAACATGCAATCGACATAGTCAATTACACGAAAAAGTTCTTCAAAATTCAAAAGTAATTCTTCACCTAAAAATCCCCAATCACCAGAAAATCTCTAGAGCAATAATGCAAAACTCTCTTAAAAATTATAAAAAAACCCTACTTAAAACATAAACCAAAAACCCTAATAATAATAATTTAATAATCTCTCATGCACAAAGCCCATGCAAAACATAAAGCTCACTCCATTTCCACCTTTGAAAACAAATTAAAAATAATAAATACTAAATAAAACTCCCAATTAGCCAATTAAAATAAAATAAAGGAATAAATAATTTATTAGCATATAAATATAAAAGATCCAAACAAAATAATCAATTAAAATCCCAATTAGATATAAAAGTGTCAATAAAATTCTTCCAATAAAATAATTTATTTAATAACATTAAACTCACAATAAATATATATTATTTATTAATTGCACATTAAAACTTATGACATTATTAATTAATTAATTACCACATTAAAAATCAACACAAATAATAATTAAATAAACATCACATGACAAGTTAACCAAAATACTAGAACTGACAAGGTATCGACTAGGCCTAGAATGTGATAGCACATTATATCATTCTCCATTTCAACTTGCCATTGGGATTAGAGACATACTTAGACCTATGAAGCTATGTGGAGTCTATGTCTAGTACTTGCAAGTTCCACAACACCAAACGCTTATGCACAACATATAAATAATAATATAGTCACAAAGTAAACACATAGGTGGTAAGAGAATCACAATGTCACACCCTGCTCATAATGAGTGGCATGACATCGACCCTTCCATGTACACAAACACATCACATCATAATGAAGACACAACATCATCAATAACATCATCATATTCAATATAATCGTGATGTAAAGTTATCACATAACATGATAATAATCATAAGAATAAATCACTAAATATGCATAAATAACCAATCATAAATCCTAACATAGTCCTCAATATATCATCATCCACATAAAACATAATGTATCAGCTATCAACATGTAATAACTATCATCTACTAGTATGATCAAAACATAAACAAAATCATAAGCATCTACTAAGAGTATCATAAATGTATCTAAACAAGTCCATGAATGTCTAACACTACATCAAAGGAAAAGTGTATCAAGGTGGGACACTACATCCTCCCCCCTAGGCCTAGGCTTACTCTTGGAAGCCTAAGAAGAAATAGGGGAAGAACTCTCTCATTCGTGTTGCGTCCTCCCATGTTGTCAAAGACTCATCATTCGAGTCCCATAGGACCCTTACCTGCTCTATGTCTCAACCCCTGAGGGTCAGCTACCGATGCTACAAAATGCCCATGGGTTCCAAAGAAAGATACCCATCCTCTACCTACAAAGCATTCCAATCCAAAACATGCATCACATTAGGAAAATAAGGCCTCAAAACTGATACATGAGATACATCATGGATGCATCATAAACTGGCCAACAATGCTAAATGGTAAGTTATAGGACCTATCCTCTCTAAAACCTCAAATAGACCAACAAAACATGACACTATCTTAGAGCCTTTTTCATAATGGATAGGAATCTTACATGTGTGTACTCTCAAAAACTCCTTATCTCCTATATAAAACTATCGATCCACTCAGTGAGCATATGTGTACTTCTTCTGCCTATCCTATGCCGCCATCAAATGCTCCCAAATACAAGTCACCTACTACTCCATCTCTTATAACATCTTAGTTCCTAAAATATTTTGATCCTCTAATCGATCCCAACTAAAAGGTGTACGACAACGCTGATCATAAAAAGCATGAAAAGGGGATATACTAATAGAGATATTGTTACATATTGTTGAGAAGTTTGTTGGAATGTGTTGTTATCATTGATGTCAACATAGTCCTTTGTGTGTTTCAGTGTTGAAATCAGATTGATTGAGTTGGTTTGGCCAATGTGTTACAGATGATTTGTTGTGGATTAAAGGGTTTTGAGATACATATATCTAGTTGATTCATATATAGTTTCAGAGGTTTTCATAGAGATTTGATTGAGTTATGAGATCTGGTATTGCAGTTGCTTTTTCAGTTGTTCAGTGTTGATAAGTGTTATGGATTTTTCTCTACATTACTTCACATTGCAAAATCTTGGTTTGTAGATTTGGCAGGGTGTTTGGGATATTCTAGTGTGTCTTCAATTTAGATGGTTCATTATTTGGAGGTCCACAAGTGAATCTTTCAGTTTGACAGTCATTTAAGTTAGTGTTCTTGAAGTTCCATATAATGATGATGATGAAGATTCTAGTAAGTGGTGTTTGTGCTATGAGTACTATTGTATACACTCTTAACCGGGTGCATATCAAAGGTGATACTGGTAAGACTCCTTATAAATTATGGTTTGGTCATGTTCCTACAGTTAGTGTTAGATAGATATGATATCAGGAGTAAACTAAGAGGGTGGGGGTGAATCGGTTTGCCATCAAAAATTAGAACTAATGCATATCAAAACCATTAAATTAGAGCACAAATAAATCAAGACAATGAAGAATATAACATGAAATAACAATATTACACAACACCAATATTTTGACGTGGAAAACCCAATAAAGGGAAAAACCACGGTGGGAAACCCTACCCACAATCAGATAATACTTATGCAGTAATATGTGAAATAAGTATAATGGGGATTGCACTTGCAATCAAGCCAACCACCTAGAGCTCACTGCTCATGACAAAAAAAGTCTCACTCACTTACATAAACATCGAACTACAATCCGAAAAGAATGAACTATGAAAGTAGCATCTACTAATGCTTGATACAGTTCCATTTAAGCACAGATGTCTGTCCTGCAAAAAAAACCTTCACCGAATGATATATCACTTGTTTACACATAAACCCCACTCTAATAATGCAAACATAACCCTCAATCCCATCAATATCCAAATTACATGAATAAGTCACCTAGATAAATACAGATCATCAACCTTATTGACAAGGTCAGTTAAACCCTAAACCCATAAGCCCATTATTACAAAAATTACATCACATGGTATCAGTGGACCAATATTATGATTTAAATTGCATAGCATGGACCTAAATCAAGTAACCAAACAATTCCATCCACCGAAAATTCCATTAACACCAAAATCCAACACGCTTCACCAACTGGTAGAAACCCTCAGTAAAATAACAAAAAGTTTTACCCGATCCAAATAGGACCATCATAACAACACGCTAGCCAATGCAAAGTCACCAAACACTCAATCAAATCCACCATATTTCCAACAATCTCCCCCTTTGTCATAGATAGCAACACTTAAAGTAAAAAAAACATCCAAGTGCCAAGGAATGCCAATAATCTCCCTCAAAGATATGACTAATTTTTACATGAATACCATCTCTCCCCCTTTCACATCAATGACAAAGGATAAATACCAAACCAAGAATACTAAACTAAACAACTAACTACTCCCCCTGAGTAGTAGCATCATCTCATCAACCGGATCAAATAAAATATTTGATAAGCTTACCGGATTGATGCATTCCTACATCTCTAAGTAACTTCTGGAGGGTTGGTCACCCCCAACTAATCTTTGAGATATTCAAAAGTGTCTTCAGGCAATGGTTTAGTTAGAATATCTACAATTTGTTCCGTAGTAGGCACATAAACCAATTTTACTTCCTTTACTTCAATCTTTTCCTTCAAGAAATTATACCTTATAGAAATATGTTTTGATTTGGAATGAAATATCAAATTCTTTGACATATCAATAGTAGCAGTATTATCAAGTTGAATAATAATAGGCTCATCATAACTTACCCTTATATCTTTCAACATTTGTTTCATCCATAAAATCTGAGTGTGATTGGTAGCAACAACTACATATTCTGCTTCAACAATAGATAATGAAGTACATGATTGTTTCTTGCTAAGCCATGAAACCAACTTCTTCCCAAGAAATAATGCACTACCAGTAGTGCTCTTCTGGTCATCCACATCTCTTACCCAATTATAATATGTATATGCACATAATCTAAAGTCATCATTGTTTGGATACCATAACCCAAAGTCTGTTGTACCTGCCAAATATTTAACTATCCTCTTGACAACAATATCATGAGTTTCTCTAAGATTTGACTGAAATCTAGAAGCAATACAAACAACATTCATTATATCATGTCTAGTTTGAGTCAAGTACAACAATCCACTGATCATTGATTTGTATCTACTCGGATTCACTTTAGGGGATTCATCATCCTTTGACAATTTGCAACCAGTTATCATAGGAGTACCGACAGGTTTAGAATTCTCAAGTCCAAATTTCTTAACTAAATATTTCACATACTTAGTTTGACAAATGAAAATACCTTTATCAATCTGAGTAATCTGCAAACCTAAGAAAAATTTCATCTCACCAATCTTATACATTCCAAATTCATTCTTCATATCATCAGCAAATTTCATGCATATCCTCCAAAAATGATATCATCCACAAAGACCTCAATGATCTGTATATCATCATGCTCAATTTTGTAATATAAGTTATTATCAGCATTACCTTTGCTAAAACCAACCTTTGAAAGGTATCTATCCAATCTAGCATATCATGCTCTAGGGGTTGTTTTAGTCCATATAAAGCTTTCTTCAATCTACAAACCATGTCTTTGTCTTCTAATAAAGAAAATCCATCAAGTTGCTCAATTTGGAATTTATCTTCAAGATCTCCATTCAGAAATGCACAATTAACATCCATCTGATATACTTTACAGTTCTTGTGTGCATCATAAGCAAGAAAAAGTCTTACCGCTTTGATTCTTGCAATTGGGGAATAAGTCTATCCATAATCAATTCCTTCTTCCTATGAATAACCTTTGCAAACCAATCTAGCCTTGTTCCTCACAACCTGACCTTCCTCATTCAATTTATTCCTGAAAAACTCATTTAGTTCCATAATGTTCCTATATTTTAGGTCTAGGAACTAGTTCCCATGTCTTATTTTTTTCTATTTGATCTAATTCCTCTTCCATTGATTTTATCCAATTTTCATCCTTACTTGCTTCAAACATACCTCTTCAGTAGCTAACCTTCTCCTAGTCATCACACCTTTTCTTTTATCTCCAATGATTTGATCTTCAGAATGATTTAATTTCACATACATGGGAGTCTTTGAATTTTCTTGATTTACTGACTCTTTCTATTATTCATCTATCATGGTTGAATTTTTTGATGTTACCGGAGTGATTGGTTCACTGTTCTGAACTGATTCTTTCATTACCAATTTAGGTCTGATAAATTCATCTTTTGGGCCACAATCATATGATTTGATTTGATTACTACCATGCTCATCAACTTTGACATTTATGCTCTTCGTTATCCTATTCAATCTTTTGTTATAACATCTATATGCTTTTCTCTTAGTATAATAACCCAAAAATATTCCTTCATCAGTTCTAGGATCAAACTTTCCTAATTCATCATCTCTTCTGATGTAACCTTTACTTCAAAAAACTCTGAAATATATGACAGTAGGAGTATGACCAAACTGTAATTCATAAGGAGTCTTACTAGTATCACCTTTAATGTGTACTCAGTTGAAAGTGTATACAGCTGTATTGACAACTTCCCTCCAATACATATTAGGAAATCTAGCTTCAGTCATCATAGTCCTTGTCGCATCCAATATTGTTTTGTTCTTCCTTTCCACTAATCCATTTGATTGTGGGGTTCTAGGTACAGAAAGTTGTCTTCTAAGTCCATTCTTCTCACAAAACTTGTTGAACTCACCAGATGTAAACTCACCGCCTTGATCTAATCTCAAATATTTTATTTTCAGTCCTATCTTAGTCACAACCATAGATTTAAAGATTTTGAATTTCTCAAAAGCTTCACATTTTTCCTTCAAAAATGCTACCCACATCGTTCTATAATAATCATCAATAAGTAACATAAAGTATCTATCACCTTGAAAGATTTTAGTCCTTGCCAGTCCACACAAACCATTATGAATAAGATCAAGAATTTAATTAGATTTATCATGTATATTGCTGAAAGAAGTTTTGACTTGCTTACCCATTTGACATTCTCTACATACTAGATTATGAGGTTTAACAATCTTGGGCAAACCTCTAACAACCTGTATTGAACTAATCTTCACTATGAAATCAAAATTTACATGACACATCCTCTTATGCCATAACCAACTTTCATCAATTTGAGCAATCAAGCAATCATTCTTACCATAGTTCAAATGAAAGATGTTACCTTTGGTCTGAGTTACGGAAGCAGTTTGCAATCTAGATCTATTGATGATCTTACATTTTCCATCCTTGAATTGTAAATGAAATCCTCTATCCACCATCTGACCTACACTTGAAAGATTATGCTTTAAGCCTTCAACATAATAAACATTATCAATATTAGTCTTACCATCCAATAATAGTTTTCATTTTCCCTTGATCCTTCATGCCTTGTTGTCACCAAATATGATTATTCCACCATCAAATTCTTGCAATGTTAGAAATTTTCTCTTATCATTGGTCATGTGATGTGAGCATCCACTATCTATAACCCATTGATCCTTTTCTTTAATTTTAGTAACCAAAGCCTTTTCCTCAGTACGAGTTGCTTCAATGATAGACTCCACAGAATCATCCTTGATAGAAATAAAAACCCAGTCCTTATCGGAGGAAGCTCCATTATCGGTTCTACTCATAGGTTCATCATCATCATTAGTAATACCAAAATCATCATCACCAAAATAATAGCATGATTTATCCTTATTCCTTCTAAATCTAGGTCTTCTCTGATATTCCGGATTAGGGTTATAACTCTTCACAAATCTTTCATGATTCCTAGAAGTTCTTTCAGGGCATCTAGAAGAAAAATGACCAATCTTATTGCATGAAAAACATTTAAAAGGGACTTTTCCTTCATACTTACTTCCATCTCATCCTTTAGGAATTCTTCTAGCAATCAGGGCTTCCAGCTCTTCAAGTTCTCTTTCTTCTTTCTCAATTTCCTCCATACCTTTAGCATGCATTTCCTTCCAATCTATCTTCTGCTTACCAGAGGTAGATGCTTTAAATGTAGTCTCAGTTTTAGTAGCACTCTGATCTCCGAGTTCTTCAAGCTCACAAGCAAACAATTTCCCAAGCAATGTATCTGTGGTAACAGGGGTACTTAACATTGTCTGGAGTTCATCAATTGTAGTAGCCTTCATCTTGTAAGTTTAAGGTAGAACTCTTAGAACCTTTGACACTATCTCATCCTCACTGACTGATCCACCACAACATTTAATTCCCATAACAATCTCATTTACTCTATCCATGAAAGAACTTATCTTCTCATCTTCTTCCATCTTCAAAGTTTCATATCTTACGAGGAAACCTTCAAGTTTTGCAATCTATACTTCCTGGTCACCTTCATAAAGAGTTTCAAGCTTCAACTAGATCTTCTTAGCATTCTCCAATTCTATGACATTCAATAGATTTTCATCAAATATGGTGCTTAACAATGCTTCTTTTTCTATGACATCATTTCCAGCCTTCTTTTGTTCATCAGCAGCTATCGGTGTTCCAAAATTAGGATCATGAGGTACATACCCTTTCTCCACTATCTCCCAAACTTCATCTCCAAGTCATATGAGATGAATCTTCATTCACTCCTATATTTTAGAATTTGTACCATCAAATTTGGGATGCTCCTTCTGATAGGGATTGAATGTAGAACTATATGTAGTTGCCATCTAATCTCCTCAAGTCATTAAGCTTCTACAAAGAGGACTTTGCTCTGATACCAATTGTTAAATAGATTTGATATCAGAAATAAACTAAGAGGGGGGGTGAATCAGTTTACCAGCAAAAATCAGAACTAATGCATATCAAAATCATTAAACCAGAGCACAAAGAAACCAACACAATGAAGAATAGAACATGAAAGAATAGTACACACAACACCAATATTTTGATGTGGAAAACCCAGTAAAGGGAAAAACCATGGTGGGAAACCCTACCCACAATTAGATAATACTTCTACAGCAGTATGTGAAATAATTACAATGGGGATTGCACTTGTAATTAGGCCAACCACCTAAAGCTCACTGCTCATCACAAAATAAATCTCACTACTTACATAAACATCGAACTACAATCCAGAAAGAATGAACTGTGAAAGCATCATCTAATAATGCTTGATATAGTTTTGGTTAAGCACCGATGTCTTCCCTGCAAAATAAAACCTTCGCCGATTGATATATCACTTGTTCAATCATAAACCTTCCTTTGATAATGCAGATATAACCCTCGATCCCATCGATATCCAAATTACATGAATAAGTCACCTATAAATATAGATCATTGACCTTATTGACAAGGTTGGCTAAACCCTAAACCCATAAACCCATAATTAAAAAAATTACATCACATGGTATCACCAGACTAATATTATGATTTACATTGCATAGAATGGACCTAAATCAAGTAACCAAACAATTCCATCCACTAGAAATTCCACTAAGACCAAAATACAATATGCTTCACCAACTGGTAGAAACCCTTCGTGAAATAACATAAAGTTTAACCGGATCCACATAGGATCACCATAAGAGCATGTCAGGCAATGCAAAGTCACCAAACACTAGAAATATGATTGATAAGAACCTTTAGCATGATAGAAACCGATTCCATAACTAGACCAAAATTAACTGACCAAATCATCAAATATTGCTTACTGGTAAAGCTAATAGGTACCAGGAAAGCGATAGCAACCAGAACACCAAATCATGAACCAGCTGAATATGACAAACATATAACCATCTAGAATTAGCATCCAAAACTGATTCTAGAGATCTAATCATAGCTAAAACCAAGATGATCACCAAGACAAACTGGGATAGGTCCAACCGGGATACAATGTTGACATCAATGACAACACTTAACCAAATCCAACATATTGCCAATAGTTAGATATTTCAAAAAATTTGGTAGTAAATGCTATATCAAAAGAGATGAATATTTAGGGAAGTTTGATGCTAGATGTGATGAAGGAATTTTTCTTGGTTATTTTAATAAAATCAATGCCTATTGTTGTTATAATAGCAGATTGAGAAAGATATTTGAGAGTGTTAATGTGAAAGTAGATGAAAGTAATGTGAGATAGAGCAAATCTTGCATATATGATTTAGATGATCAGGATACTGGTTCAGATAAAGGAAAGGAAGTGTAGACCCATAATCAAATTCAGGTTGTTCTAAAAAATCCAAAGAATGAAGAAGAATGTACAAGTGCTAGTGCAAAAGAAAGAGCTCAAGAGTCTGAAAATCAAGAAAATCCTAAGACTCCCAGGAATGTAAGATTGAATCATTTAGAAAATCAGATCATAGGAGATAAGAATTAAGGTGTGTAGACTAGAAGAAGAATTGTTGAAGAGTATTTGTTAATTTCTAAGATTGAACCTAAAGATGTTAGTGAAGCATGAAAAGATGAAAATTGGGTTAAAGTAAAGGAAGAAGAACCAAACTAGATTGAAAAGAATAATACATGGATTCTTGTTCTCAGAACTAAGGATGAAATGTAATTAGAACTAAATGGGTCTTTTGGACCAAATTGAATGAGGAAGGTGAAGTGATTAGGAACAAAGCTAGACATTTTTGTAAGGGATATTATCAGATGGAAGGAATTGACTTTGACGAGACTTTTTCTCTGGTGGAAAGAATTTAAGCTGTTAGATTATTTCTTGCTTATGCTGCTTACAAAGATTTCAAATTTTATCAGATGCATGTCAATTCAGCCTTTCTTAATGGTGAGTTGTAAGAGGAAATTTATATTGAGAAACTAGATGGATTCCAGTTGACAGACTAGGAAGATATGCTTTGCAAATTGAAGAAAGCATTGTATAGATTCAAGCAAGCCTCAAGAGCTTGGTATGCCAAGTTGGATAAGTATTTGTTGAAGTCTGAATTCAATAAAGATATTGTTGATAGTAATATGTACTTGAAGATTGGTCATGATAACATTTTAATTGTTGAGGTATTTGTTGATGATATTATTATTGGTGGAGATGATAGTTTATGCAAGAAGTTTGTTGATGACACATAGAATAAGTATTAAATGCCTATGATTGGTGAGATGAAATTCTTTTTGGGATTTTAAATTACTCAATTGGATAAAAGAATTTTAATATCTTAGTCCAAGTATGTGAAAGAGTTGTTGAAGAAGTTTGGTTTAGATGATTCAAAGCTAGTTGGTACACCTATGGTGACTGGATGTAAGTTGGCTAAGGATGACAATTCCCCTAAAGCAAATCAGACTAGATACAGATCTATGATTGGTGGATTCTTTATTTGACTTAGACTAGATCGATATTTGACTTAGACTAGATCGAATATTATGAATGGTGTATGTCTTGTTACTAGATTTCAAGTTGATCCTAAGGAATCTCATGTTGTTGTTGTTAAGAGAATTTTCAGATATTTGAAAGGGACAGTTGATTTTGGTTTGTGGTATCCTAAAAATGATGACTTTATCTTGAGTACTTTTATTGATGTTGATTGGGAAACCGATGTTGATGATTGGAAGAGTACTAGTGGTGGTGCATTTTTCTTGGGAAATCTAGATTGGTTTCATGGATTTGTAAGAAGCAGAATGCTATTTCATTATCTACTGCAAAGGTAGAATACATTGCTCTTGCTAGCAATTGTACTCAAGTGATGTGAATGAAGAAAACGCTGAATAAAATAAAAGTTGTTTATGATGATCATATTGCTATATTTTGTGATAATTCAAGTGCTATCAACATTTCTACGAATCTAGTGTTTCAATAAAAGACTAAGCATATATCAATCAAGTTTGATTTCTTAAGAGAAAAGGGGAATGAGAAGGAAGTCAAATTGGAGTATGTATCTACAAAGGAATAAATTTTAGATATCTTTAGAAAGACTTTTCCTAAAGAAACTTTTGAGTATCTCAGAGAGAAGCTAGGGGTGATTGGCCCTCCTGACGAGAACTAAGATGCATTGATTTGCATTGGTTGAGTTGATTTCACAGTCATATCTTATGATCCAGACTAATGAGTGGTGGCTTCTACTCAGAGGGAGTAGTCAGTGTTGTGGTTCAGATGTTCAGATTTGCTAGTTTTGATGTTCAATTGTGGGGAGAGAGAGTTTGGCCAAAAGGGCCGAGAATCATGTGAAAAAAAGTCATATCATATGCTAGATCAAAGATGGAGATTGTTGAGAGATTTGTGTAATATGTGTATTTAGCATTGATGTCAAAGGGGGAGAGAGAGATATGTGAAAAACCTGTGTTGAGTTGTGTGCATGATCTAAGGGGAAGCTGATTATTTTCTTTCTTTGCATTGATTTTTTTTAACATTCATATGTTGTCATCAATGTGAAAGGGGGAGAGTGTTGGATATTGTTGATAAGTTTGCTAGAATGTGTTTTTGTCATTGATGTCAACATATTGTTTTGTGTGTTTCAGCAAATACCATATGGGATAGAAGCAAACTTTGTAAGAAAGTTGAAGAAAGGCATTGGAAAATACAAAGATATGTTACCCTTTAAATGTTTTAGATGTGGTAAGATTGGTCATAATGCAACTAGATGTCCAGAATAGGGAAATAGACAAAAGTTTAAGGAAAACAAGGGAAAGTTCAATAAGAAGGCATATTATGTTAAGGATGGTGTTGGCATTTCAGATGATGAATCAAACTATGAGGATGGTGATTATTTGTTTTTGGTAGAAAAGGATGTTCCTAAGTATGATATCTCTAAGACTGTTGCTAATGCATTTAATGCTAGAAGAGATAAGAATGAATGGTTGATTGATAGTGAATGCTTAAATCATATGACTGGTGACAAAACAAAATTCATAAAACTTTAAAAGTATGATGGAGGTTCAGTTAGATTTGGAGATGATCAAACAACACAAATTGTTGGTATTCGTTTAATTATATTTGCTCAAAACCATAGCACTGACAATGTCTATTATGTGAAGAGTTTGCATCATAATCTCTTAAGTGCTGGATAGATGTGCAAAAATAGATACAATGGTGTCTTTCATGATAATGGATGGGAGATCCGGAAGGATTCCAGAATGGTCATTGTAGCTAGAAGGAGGACAAATGGAAATATGTACTAGTTGGATGGAGCTATAAAGAATTGCTTGATATTAGAACTAGATGACACTTGGCTATGGTACCAGAGGATGTGTCATATCAGCTTTGACAACTTGATACAAATATCTTCAAAAGGTGCACTAATAGATTTCCCCAAACTATCTAAACCAAAGAACAACATTTGCAAGGAATGTCAAATAGGAAAGAAGACCAAAAGTACATTCAGAGGAAAGGAGTACTCATCCACAATATTACTAGATTCGGTTCACATAGATCTTTGTTGTTTGACCCAAACAAGAAGCCTACAAGGTGAGAGATATTTCATGTTACTGATTGATGATTATTCTAGAATGACTTGGGTTGCATTTCTTAGAGAAAAAACTGAAGTGTTAGAAAATTTCAAGATATTCAAGGCAAAAGTTGAAAATGAATTTGGTGGGAAAATCAATTCTCTTGGTCTGATAGAGGAGGAGAATTCATCTCAGATGAGTTCAATGACTTTTGTGAAAAGCATGGCATCAAAAGATAACTATCTACTCCCTGAACACCTCAACAAAATGGTGTAGTAGAAAGAATGAACCAAACTATACAAGAAGTAGCTAGAACCATAATAAAAGGTGTAGAGTTACCTAAAGTATATTGGAAAGAAGCAATTCATACAACATTGTACACACTCAACAAAATTCGGTATCGAAGGAAGTATGGTAAGACATCCTATGAACTATGGTATGGCAAAACTCCCATGGTGAGATATTTCAAAGTTTTTGGAAGCAAGTGCTTTATTAAGAGAGATGAAGATAATCTTGGAATTTTTTTTTTTTAAAATAATGCCTAGTAAACTTTTTAATGTGACCAGCAATGCTGGCATGTCACGCCCTCCAGCTCCACATGAAACACTTTTGACTCGAAGCTATGAACCGGTGAGGCCACAACCGGGGCACCTCGTCCCCACACTTCACTTGTTCAAACCCACAAGCACAATGGCCCAGTGAAGGCACAAGGCCTACGAGCACAATGGACTAGTAGGGGTTTGAACCTTGGTGGCCACTTCATCAATGAAGTGTTTTAACCATGACACTACATGTTTGAAGACATAATCTGGGAAAGTTTGATAGTAGAGTAGATGAAGGAATATTATTGGGTTACTCAATAAAGAGCAAGCCATATCAATTTTTTAATGAAAGGTTGAACAAGATTGTTGAAAGTGCAAGTGTAAAAGTTGATGAGAATACTTCAAAGGAGTTAACAATAGTAGCAAGATAAGACTCAGATGAGTCTAGATAAAAGAAAATGAAGGAAGAAACTAGGAGAGAATAAAAGAATGACCAAGATGATTCAACATCTACATCCAGGACTCCTAGGTATGTCAAGAAGCATCACTCAGAAAATTAGATTATCAGAGACAAGAACAAAGGAGTTATCACAAGAAGCAAAGTAGCACAAGAATAGGCCTTGTTGTGTTTGTTATCTAAGACTAAGCCAAAGACAGTAGAAGAAGCCTACAAAGATCAAAATTGGATGAACACAATGAAAGAGGAGCGAGATCAAATTGAGAAAAAGCAGACATGGGAATTAGTCAACAAACCAAAAGATAAGAAAGTAATTGTAAAGCGGAAAATCGCGATCGAACCCTAGTTGTTCTCCCCTCTTCGGACTCCGAATAGAGAGAAGGGAGGTTCGCTAGGATTCGATGGTTTTCACTTAGGGGAGAGACTTTACATTCAAAAGAGGGGTTGAAACTCATAAGATCCAATCCCACGCAATGCAAGATTGGATGCTAAATGAATTTCAAGGGTTAGGAAAGCAAGGCTACCCTCTCTTGTAAAGAATGTTGTTAAGGAAATTAAGCTAAGCATGCATAGAAAGTCATAAAGATTCGCTTATAAACTGAGTTCGGGTTATAGGATGAAGCTGCGGACCTGGAATTAGCAGTAAAATGTCGATACGACGCTGTCCTGCAAATTTGAGCAAAAGTTGTCGGGACGATGGCGCCCGACGCCACGGTCCTCCGAAAAATCTGCGAAACGAAGGGGGATCTGTTCGTCTCTGCACAAGGATTCCAGATCTTCAATTTCAGCCGCGTACCTGCAACCTACACACAGAAAAGAGAAGACGATTGGGGGGTTAGGGATTAGGGGTTTGCCTTTAGGTCAAACCCCAGTTTTGGAATTAACCAAGAAATGAGCAAGAGCTGTAAATGTAAATGACTGTAAAACAAGTACTAATACCTTGTTCTAAGGATGTTGGTATCCTTATGTGCGAAGGTTTAGATGTTGTATGTTGTATGTTGTAGCATGTAGTATATGATCTCCTCTTCAATGGTTGAATCCTTGTCTTGAATGCAACACTTAGCCTTGAATGGAGACTTGAAATGATCAATTGCTTGAAAGAATGCTTGAATGCTTGAATGCTTGAGTATAATTTCCACGCTTTGTACACATATCCTCCTCATGCCAAATGAGAGAGAAAAATGTAGTTTATATACTTGTCATTTAGGGCTGATAGACTGATTTTCCCGACCTTAGGCCGACCAGGGAAAGTTAATTTCCAAATTGCAAACAAAAAGACCCGAGCCCCTTAGGAGACCGGGCCCAAAATAGGACCCAGGGACCAGGGTGCTGGGCGCCCTGGTCCTGAGGGACCAGGGCGCTGGGCGCTCTGGTCCCACCTCCCGGGACATCAGGGTGCAAGGAGGTTCAGGCCAGGGTACTTGAAAAATGCAGTTTTTGGTGTCGTGAGCAAGTTTCAGGGTCTCCATTCAGGTTGCGTGTTGCGTCGCCATCGTGAAGACCGAAATGCAGTCGAAATTGCAAGTGTCGCAATTTTAGGACGCTACAGTAATCAGTACTAAATGTGTATTCCAGAAGAAACTAGATGAAGATGGAAAAGTTGTGAGGAATAAAGAAAGGTTGGTTTGCAAAGGATACACTTAGATTGAAGGCATTGACATTGATGAAACTTATGCCTTGGTTGCAAGAATGGAGGCAATCTAGATGTTCCTAGCATTTGCAGCATTCAAAGATTTCAAGGTTTATCAAATGGATGTGAAATCAACATTTATGAATGGAGAATTAAAAGAAGGTTACATTGAACAACCAGAAGGATTCAATTTGAAGGATGATTTGAACCTTGTTTGCAAATTAAAAAATACTCTATATGGACTAAAACAAGCTCCTAGAGCCTGGTATGGGAGATTAGACAAGTATCTAATTGATCAAGGATTTTAGAAGGCCTTAGCGGATAGTAACCCATACTTCAAGACAAAATCAGGTAAAATTTTGATTGTGGTAGTATGTTGATAATATAATTTTTGGAGGAAATGAAGGTATGTGCAAAAATTTGCTATTGAGATGTAGAAAAAATTTGAGATGTCCATGATTGGTGAGTTGATTTTTTTTTTAGATTGTAAGTTAATCAGAATGATAAAGGAATTTTTATTTCTGAGTCTAAGTATGTCAAAGAACTAATGAAGAAGGTTGGACTTGAGAGTTTTAAACCAGTATGTACACCTATAACTACCATATGCAAGATAACTAAGAATGATAAATCACCTAAGGCAGATGCAAGCCAATACAGGTTAATGATTGGAGGACTGTTATATTTGATTGCTACCACACTAGATATCATATATGTAGTATGTTTGGCAGCAAGGTTTGAGCAAGAACTAAAAGAATCACATGTTGTGGTAGTAAAAAGGATTTTAGATATCTTAAAGGTACAAAAGAGTTCGGTCTATGGTATCCCAAAACTTTAGATTTCAACCTTATAACTTACACAGATGCAAATTGGGCTGGAAGTGTTGATGATAGAAAAATCACAAGTGGATGAGCATTCTTTATCGGCTCCTAGTTAGTCGCATGGTAAAGAAAAAATAAAGATTTTGTATCCTTATCTATGGTAGAAGCAGAGTATATTGCAACATCGTCTTGTTGCACTCATATTTTTTGGATGAAGCAGACTTTGAAGGACATTGGTGTGAAGTTTGACGACCCCATTCCAATCATGTGTGATAATACGAGCGCAATAAACATTTCCAAGAATCCAGTAGAAAATTCCAAAACAAAGCATATATCTATTAAATATCATTTCTTGAGGGAGAAAGTTATAGATAATGAGTTCATACTTGAGTATATGCCCACAAAGGAGCAAATTGTTGATATTTTCATAAAGGTGTTATGTAGAGATACTTTTGAGTATCTCTGGTAAAAGTTAGGGGTATTACCCCCTACTAGTTTCAACTAATGTGCGTTCTAGGTGTGCATTATTCCACCGAGCAGCATGAACATTCTCTTTTGGATTGATGTTGATGTGCTTCATCTCAGAGAAGCAGGAGTGAGTTTCTCATGGGGAATTTTTGACCACCTTTGTCATTGCTATCAAAGGGGGAGAGATGAGAGAGAGATGGTTGATTATTGTCATTGGATGTTGCCATGAATGACAAAGGGGGAGATTGTTAGCATTGTATTATGTGTTGTCATTGATATAAACCTTTAGGTCTAGAATACGTCTGGATGTGTTATGGCGAGAAAGAGTAGGTATATTATGCATGTGAAGGTTTCTCGGTTTCATTGGATGTGATTGGTACCTCAAAAGATGTTTTTCTATATTATCTTTGGGTCCAATGTGATGTCAAGCTTGATGCCTTTGACTGGATATTAAGGATGTATAGCGTGCAGATGTGTTTCAGGTTCAGCCTTGGAGATGTATGTAGCATGTTGATATGTTTGAGGAAGAACAATGTGATATGGTTCACTTTTCATTCCTTGCCAACACCAAAATGTTTAGTGGAGACCTATTTTATATCCTTGTCTCAATCGACATTGAGGATTATGATTTTTGGAGACAGTATATATAAAATTTTGATTTGATGATTTCATATATAGTTTTTGTATTGAATTTATGTGAGATTAAAGGAATCAAGGATCGCATGAGATATTTACCAAAAGGAGTTTCGACAATGCAAGATGTGTTTTTCTTGTTGTGGAATTTATTTGTGTTTCTTTCTTCTTTCGTAGTGAGCCTTTTAGGGCAGTGAGCCCATCTATAATTTGGCAGTGAGCCTTTTAGGGTAGTGAGCACCGGTAGTGAGCCACCCTATGTAAAAATTACCTTAACCAGTGTTTATATATTGAGAATTAGCATTCTCCATGGTTTTTCCCTTCTTGGGATTTCCATGTAAATTTTGGTGTCTCTTGTGTCTAATCTAAATTTTGTATGTGTTTCCTAATTTTGTTATTTCTGCTCAATATTCCATATCTGTGCATTAAATTTAAAATTAAAAAAAATCATTGTCAACTAATTCACTCCCCCACCCTCTCAATTTCCTAGATATTCATATTCAACACATAAGTGGTAAGAGAATCACAACGTCACACCCCACTCAGAATGAGTGATATGACATCATCCCTTCCAAGTACACAAACACATCACATCATAATAAAGGAACGACATCATCCATAACATCATCATATTCAATATAATCATGAAGTAATGTAGCACATAACATGAAAATCATCATAAGTAAGCATAAATCACTGAATATGCATAAATAACCAATCATAAATCCCAACATAGTCATGAATATATCATCATCCACATAAAACATAATGTATCATCTATCAACATGTAATAACTATCATCTACTAGTATCATCAAAGCATAAACAAAATCATAAGCATCTACCAAGAGTATCATAAATGTATTTAAACAAGTCCATGAATGTCTAACAATGCATCAAAAGAAAAGTGTATCAAGGAGGGACACTACATTGACCATCACATTCGATGAAATAGGAAAATTATTTGCTAAACAAATAAAGGGGTCCACCTCATCATCGACTTAGGTAATTCTCACTGACGGATCAAAATCTTCTAGATTAGGATAAATATTAGTTTAGCTAAGAGTTAACATTTTAATACCATTTATTCGTCAGTATAAATTAAACACTAGTTATTATATTTTTTTAAATCAAAAATAAAATTATAGTGAATATTAAAATTTAATATGAAAATGTTACTTTTATGTAGGAAATTAAATAGCAATGATACTATCTATTTTATTTCAAGAGTTGAAGAATAAGAACCCACCATCTATTACAATTAGTGAGTTGTTTTTATCGTTTCTATTATTTTTTAACTGAATATTTATATGTAGGATGTAGATCTTTTAATAAATTGGAGGTGAAGAGCGTTGGAGGTTATAAGTGCATGATTAGATAGTAAGAAAATCTGGAAGGTTATGCAAGATTTTTAAGTTCTAGTTAAGTTTTTAGTTTGTGATTCAAATAGTATTTTAAACACATTTTTTATTAGATAGCATGGGGTCTTTTGGTTGAGCTTTCTTCCAGTGCTTTTTATAGCTTGTAGAAGATTTGTCAATTAGAGAATGTTAATTGGAGATGATTTACATGGTTCACTAGAACTTATAAGAATAATTTATATTATGACATGATTCATTAGAAGGATATTATCCTCTAGATTATGAAAATATAATTGTAAAATAGAAAAAAATGATATTAATATTTCTTCATAATTAGGTTCGCAAACACATTTAAAGACTATCATGAACTATGGTAAATATCATGTCTCTTATTGATAATAAAAGGCAATCACTCTTTATTCGGATTATGTATTAGGGTCACATAATAGGCATATATTATTGTTAGATAAGTGGTAACTTGATGAGACAATAATCATTCAAAGATATTTAATTTGAGCATGTATGTGAGTTGTGTGCACTCATGTTGATTTTGCATCTACTTTGTAGAATTGGAGGTGTAGGTAAATCTTCTTTGATTACATCATGAAATTGGAGAATGGTTTTAAGGTCTAATTGTGTATCACAATTATAAGGCTTCAAGGTTTCAATCTGTGGTTGTATGGCTTGAAATCATTGTTATTGATCAATATGAGTTATTTATATCTATTTTTTATGGTTGGAAGAAGTGGTGATCTAGTGATCTTGCATCCAATCGTAAGGTGTTTAAATGTAGGGTGAGTCCCTACAACTTGTAGTTGGAGCTAAAATACCACACTCTTATTCCAAAATTTGAAGCGATGTTTGATCTACTAGATGGTCAAACCAATCAAACAAACCTCAAGAGACAATTAATAACGATTTTACTTTTGAGTCTTTTAGAGTTATTGTTGTATATTGATTAGTGTTCTTTGTTAGTAATTTTTTGGTACAAATGGTTTGTTGTGAAAGAGTTATGCAGGTTTAGATATTTATTTAAATGACACCTTCATCCACAATTACATTAAATTGAATCCAAATATATAAAACCAAACCATTTTTTTCTTTATAAAAACATTTGGATTACATAGATAGCAACATCTTTGTTCTTTATTACAAGTGTATTGTGACATGGTGAGTAAGCACACATCTAAATCAAAAGTCGGATTTCAGCTAAGTAGTGACAAGAAGAGGATCTCATACATGTCAAATTTATCTTGTTGTTGAAGTTGGTCCAATCCCAGATCGAAAAAAAATTCTTTGAAAACCACATGATCAAGAAACATTCCTTCATCCTCATCAATTAAAATCAAATACATAAAACATATATTAAATAAAAAGATTCCTAACATGAGGATACACATCCCTTCAATCCCTTGCCTTGGTAACGAGACTATTGAATTTGGAGGGATGGAGTGGCCCTCCTTTACGTTGTCTTACGTCGAACGAGATTGCTTCAAAGGCTTTCAAGTCTGGCATAGGACTTTCAGGGGTGTAGACAACTGGAATTTGGATTTCAAGTCTGACCATTGTCATGCAAATTAATTTATAGGATGCAGTCCAAGTCCTCGGGAATGAATCAACACCTTGCATTTCCCGCTTATTTGGGAAGAGATGGATGGTGTCCTTTACACTGTAAATTTTGACAGGATTTTAGTTCACTTTAATAGCTCACAAACGTGGTCAATGTCTGTACCTTATTATTACCTGTCTCTAGGCAAATTATTAGTTGTACGTTAATGATAAAGTCTTGTTTGTGGATAAAGACACAGGCTAATTATCTGCTAAATAAGTTGAAAGCCTGGTATCTATCGAAAATCGGACCATCTTTAATTAATGAACGAATTAGTGTTGATAAACTTGAATATTACATGCCACAAACATATTAAGGGAAAAATAAGCATAGTTTGATATCATTATTCTTATTGTTGCAGAGTGAAATTCCAAATTTCATTTCAATTCAACTCAATTCAATCATTTCGAGTAATAATATTCACACATAATTTCGATGTTAGCAAAAGAGGTCACATAATTTAGATATCTAGTAGCTTCTATCTTATAATTATATTTAATTGTTGGTTGCAACCTTTCTTAGTAGAGTTTGTGTGACCTTTACATAATTATTACAAAGTTTTGTTTTTATATGATTGTAATGTGTGTTATGTTTCATGGATGTTTAGAATAAAAGTATTTAAACGATTATAATCATATAATATCTTTTGCACTTCTGTTCTTGTTAGGATGCTGACTTGTTTGTTATGTTAAATCTTTATAATTGGATATGTTTATATTAAATTATTTTATGTTATAATCATTTATAATCATGTTTATGGGTGAATCTTTATTGTATTATCATAGTGGATGAGTTCTCCATTGTTTCCTTGAGCCTATCTCAACATTTGTGTCAAACAAGATTGTGATTTCATAACCATTATTTCACATTTTCAAAGTTGTAGTCTCTTATCTGTGTTAAGGACATAGTGTAGCATTGCATTGTGTTTCTCAAATTTGAAGTCATTTTGGGCATCCATTTCATAATAACTCATAAATCTATGAAGTTATGCCTTGTACACTATGAAGTTGATCTTGCTATTTTTCTTTGAATACCTTAAATATTTTTAGTTATTTTTTGTCTAGGTGCCATGGTATCAAACTTGTGAGAATTTTGGTACTAGTTTGTTGGGTGTCATACTTTTTAGAAGTTTGATACTAAGTGTTGTGTATCAAACTATGGACATGCTTAATACAAGGGTATCAAACACTCAGGTAGCTCAATACCAAGGTATTTGACTCTCATGAAGTTTGATACTAACATATCTTCCCTAGGAGAATCTCGATGGGAAGTCAAACTTTGGGGAGGACCATTATCAATATCACAATGGTGGGAATCCTGATACCTTATTTGGAGTTGGTGCTTTTTAGTGACCTTTTATATTTTCTTTACATTTTTGACAAGGTTTTTTTGATTATGTTGAAAATTATGAATATTAGTATAATATTACCTTCTCCTTAATTAATATATCTTGTTCATATCATATTAGATAATGATTATTTCTATGTCTTATATCTTTTAGTTATTTTCATCTAGGTGAATTATGGTATTGGACTTCTAAGAAGTTTTGTACTAGTGTGTTAAGATGTTGAGTTATTGAGAAGTTTGATACCAACAATTGTTTATCAAACTACAAATATATTTGGTATTCAATGTAGTGTGTTAAACATTTAGTTGAACATTATAATTTTTGCACACCTCTTCTTGCGAGGATGTTGACTTGTGGATAATGTTGAATCATTATAACTAAGCATATTTAGATTAAATTATGTTATGTTTTTTATAAAGATAAATGGGTTTTACAAGGACCCAAAACCCAAATCCATACAAAAATTTAAAAGATTAAAATAGTAAAAAATTAAAAGATTAAATTATGTTATGTTATAACTATGCTACAATTATGTTTATATGTAAATATTTGTTGTATTATCTTTGTGGTTGAATTACCCGTTGTTTAGACAAACCTAACTTTGTATGCAGATTTATGAAGGCTTTATATAGAATCAAGTTGGCTCCAAGAGCTTGCTATTCCAAGATGGACAAGTATTTGCAACACAAGGATTCGGGAAAGTTTGTATAGATAGAAACCTATATATAAGATTTGATGGTGACAAGCTATTGTTTGTTGTGGTTTATGTTGATGACATTATCTTTGGAGGAAGTAGTGATGGTATGTGTAGAGAGTTCTAGGATGCAACGCAAAAGGAGTTTCAAATATCAATGCTTGGTGAGTTATCTTTATTTCTTGGTTTATAGATTTTATAGTCAAGGAAATGGATATTCATCTCTTAGGCCAAGTATATAAAGGAAATATTGAGAAAATTCAAGATGGAGGAATGCAAAATAGTAGGTACACCTATGGTTACTAGGTGTAAGTTGAGTAAGGATCATGATTCTACTCTGGTAAACCAAATTTTTGTACAAGTCAATGATTCATAATTTGTTGTACATGAGTGGATCTAGACTTGATATCATACAGATTGCTGGTATGGTTTCTATGTTTCAAGTAGCACCTAAGGAAACTTATTTCAAGGATATGACAAGGATTTTTAAGTACTTGAATGATTCAATGAATTTTGGAATTTGGTATCCTAAGAGTGAGAAGTTAGTTTGATTGCATACATTGATGTAGATTGGGATGGATGTATTGATGATCAAAAGAATACAAGTAGAGGAGCATTCTTTCTTAGTGATAGTTTGTTGTCATGGTATATTAAGAAGTGAGAGAGAATGTCCCTATCCTCCATAGGACGAGAATTGGACTTAAAATGATATTAATTCTCTAAACATGAGTAAGATTAAGTGAAAATCAAGTTATTTTAGATAGGTGGAATTCTCAATCTTAACATATTAGATTTATCAAATTGGTGCTCATGTGCCAACATTATTTTGTTGTTTGCCATCAACGACAAATTAGAAGATTGTTGGACATATGTTGTCATTGATGTCAAAGTAGTGTTGTCACTGATGGAGATTGTTAGACATTTGTTATCAGTTTTATCACTAATATGTTGCTTAATTTTGTAGCATATAGAAGGATGGAGAAATTATGTTACTATCTTGTCATGTTAGAGCAATTTGAGTTGCAGTAGTACCATTGATTGATATAACTATGAAATCAGTTGGGATATGTCAAAATATATCATGGTGCATCTTTTCAAGTTGATGGAGGTATTCTAGAAGTCAGTTCTAGATTGTTTTGTATAGTTACCTAGATAGTGAGCTTATTCTAATTATTGGTACAATTCACATTCCATTGTGTTTAAGAGTTATTCCATGTAGTTTTAAAGAAGGTATTTACACACATCCTTTTATCAATATTTAGAGTTTCTAGAATTTTGATGTAGCTATACATTATGTTTAGCTTATCAGTTTGTGTGCTATGTTGTTGACCAACCTAGTTCATGTTTTGGAGTGGTGTGGTAGTTATTTAGTATTTGCATTGTTGGAGATTAAGATAGGATATCCCTAGGACCAAATTGATCCTTTATAAGACCTGCAAGATGTTTTCCCTTGTGTATAACCATGTATGAGAGTTTTGGGATAGACTTGTCACACATTTGATATGGGCAACTTTCACAAGAGTTGTAACGTGTGTGTCTACCAAGGATTTCCTATGGACAACCTTAGGGACTATTTTAAGCTACCTTATAAAGTATGTGGTGTATTCCTTTGTATTGAATTGTGTGTAGACTATTTGGATCTATCCTACTACATGTTTAGTGAAGAAGATGTTATGTGGCCAACCTAAAAATGGTTTATTATGTATTGGATTGACCTATGAATGTAATTGTAATTGTAACACACACACACACACACACACACACATATAGGTAACATAAATAATTTTCTTAGAGTTGTTATGATGTAAATATGTACTTTAGAGGTTCCCATTTTATATCATTTGAATGTGATAATTATGCCGAAAGGAGTGTCATAATTATGTGTCCCATTATTAGAACATTATTAGTTGAAAGAGATGGTGTTTGGAGGTCAATCGATCATAAGAATGTATTGGTATGCAACAAAAACATCTACATTTCATATCTTTAATTGTTAAAACTGAAGTCCTAGTTGATGATTTTTTCTCAAATCTAGGCATAAGGGATTGGTGTCTCTAGTGAGTTGTTTCTCACAAATACATTATGGGATTGATGTCTTCGATAGGTTGGTGCCTACTCGATCATTGTATGACGTGATTCATTATATTTTGTGAGGTTGGATTTTGATAGTAAAAGTAGCTATTCTCACCATGGGTTTTTCCCTTCTTGGGTTTCCATGTATATTTGTTGTTCATTATGTGAATTCTCCCACCCTATACATCATAGTAGGATCATGTCACATATATAGTCTATACAATCACTTTTACCAACTAATCGTAGGCTATTAATTACTAGATAGTGGAGATCCACGACTTTAGTTTAGATACCATACGACCATCCAACATAGTACTCATTTGTGGTACTCACAAAAAAAATGAGGTGTTCACCCTCTCTTCTCTCCTAGTTTATTTAATTTCATGATTAACATTAGGATATAATAGCAAGGAACAATTATCTTTTATTCTACTATAGATGATAGTTAAGATGTATTGAATCAAATGAAGTGGTTATAATAATTTGACTAGAAATAAAATTTATTTGTATTCATTTTGATATTATTATATTTTTAATTGGTTATTAAAGGGTTTCTTTATTAAAGAAATTTAAAAAGTATTGAAATTTTAAATGAAATTGTTAAGTTTTAAGTAGGAATTTAAATAGCAAAGGTAATATTTATTTTATTTGAAGAGTTGACGGATAGGAACCCCTCATCTATTACAATAAACAAGTCATTTTTTACGATTTCTATTGTTTTTTTAATAGAAATATTTATTTTAATGATAGATGGAATAGTTGAAGGTAGGATGCCACAATCTTGCTCTGCAATTTGAAGCGAAGTTTAAACTAGTGAATGATCAAACCAATCAAGCGAACCTCAAGAGCATATTTATAGCAAATTTAATTTTGAAGCTTTTGGAGTTATTCTATTATGTTGATTAGTGTACCTTGCCCTCGTCAAAAAAAAATTGCTTGACAGCCAGGGTTGACCAACTTTTAAGTCTAGTCATTGGACTTGCAGGGTTGTAAATGGCTGTCAAGTCTGACCATTACCGTGAAAATTAGCTTTAAAAGATTCTTACAGGATATATCCTTACATTGCCCGCTATTTCTCGGGAGAGGCGGATGCTTACAAGATCTATATCCTGTACAATAAATGTTTTGGTTCACTTTAGACGGTGGTTCTTCTGGTTTTAATAGCAAATTAGTCTTTACATCTCGTTCAAAATTAGTTGGCTTACGTAGGGCAAATATCTTTTATGTGATGGATTCAATTCTTTCTCTCTTTCTTCTAGATAGAGAGATGTGGGGTAATTGACTTAAATGAAGATAAGGTCAAGGGTTTGGAAGGAGTTGTATATGAACTTCAAATATTTGAGAAATAAAGCACACATTTTCAAATGATCCAAAATTTGAAGATATGGACACAGGGCTGGAAAAACATTCAGTGCGTGGGAATTTGTATAAAAAGGAAAAAGAAGCATAGTTTGATATCCTTGTTATCAGTTTAGAGCTAAACAAAAAGTTCTACTGTGGAACAAAGCCCAATTTAGCTTAGTTGTTTCAAGCAATAATACTCACATATAATTTACGTATTTGTTAACAAAGAGGTCACATAATTTAGATATTTGGTAGCTTCCATCTTGTAATTGTCTTATGAACTCATTTAGTTGGCGGTTGCAATCTTTGTAAGTAGAGTCCATGTGACCTTTGCATAATTATTGTATGGTTTGACTAAACTATATAATTTGTGATGTGGGTTATGTTCCATCTATGTTGAGAATAAAACTGTTTAAATGAAATTGTTGATTATAATCATTTGTTACTTTTCGCATCTACCTCTTCTTTTAAGTGTATTGACCTATTTGTTATGTTGAATCATTACATAATTGGGCATGTTTGGATCAAATTATTGTAATAACCATGTTATAATCTTGTTTATGGGTGCATTTTTGTTGTATTCTCTCAGGGGATGAATTCTCCATTGTTTCCTTAAGCCTATTGCAACATTGGTGTTGAAAAACATTACGATTCCATTACCATTTTCTCATGTTTTGAGTCGGGAGCATCCCTGGTTCTTAGCAATCTTGCATCGACTAAAAACATTTTCTTTTAGTTTGTTCCTATTTTGCAGTTTCAACATTTCATTCTAAGTTTCTTGGCATTTGCTCACCGAAACTTGCAGAGTTGGATTTTGATTGTGGACATGTTCATTTTCTTTATCCTAGTCCGTAGGACATTAGGATCTTTTCTCGACAAGTTATCCCTTCCGGAATCCGAGACAATTTTCTGACTTAGAACATCGGAACCGCTTGGACCTATTTTTCTATTGGTGAATCTTGCGGATCATTTTCATAGCTTGCAGTAATTCAGTTCATTGTGTCTATTGTTCCTTGGCATATGGCTGACCTTCCGTTAGGTCATCACTTCATATTATGGATTTTTCGGATGGATCTCTTTGGCGGAGGCCAACCTTGTTGATTTACACGTTTCATCTTGTTCATTGAGGATTGTTTCACCTTGGGACGATGCATATCACCCTTGATCATATAAATCAATTTAAATAAGCATTTAGAATCAAGTTTGAGAAGATAGGAAATAGATCTGAAGGTTAGGAGGTTCAGAGTTGGCTTGCATCCTGCTTGAGTCGAATGTTGCATAACACGTATGTTTTGTATTCAGGTAGGTGTGAGCTGAATTCTAGAGCCCGCATGTTGCCAGTAGTTTGTAACTGATTTTCATGATTTAATATAGTTTTTTTTTGCATTGCCTCCATTAGTTTGAGTTGTTTTTGTTGTGTAACTCTTGTTGTGAATGGTCCAGATTGTTCTCTTTCGAGACCCTCCAAATGTGACTGCGCCATGTTTCTAGACTTGTAGTCCCTTACTTGTGTTAAAGAGATGGTGTAGCTTTGTGTTATGTTTCTTAATTTTTTAGTCTTTTGAGAACCCATTTCATAATACCTCATAAATCAAGGATGTTATGCCTCACTGAGTGCAAAGTTGATCTTGTTAGTTTTCTTTCTATAGCACCTTAGTGATTTTTAGTTGTATTTTATCTAGGTGTCATGGTATCAAACTTGTGATAAGTTTGATGCTAGTGTGTTAGGTGTCAGTCTTTATGGAAGTTTGATATCCAAAGTTATATACCAAACTATGGAGAAGTTTGATACCAAGGTATCAGACTCTTGTGAAATTCGATACCAAGGTTGCAAACTCCCATGAAGTACAATACAAAGGTATCCACCCTAAGAGAAGTTCGATGGGGCATTGGACTTTGTGGAGATATGATACCAATATCAAACTTCTAGTAATATCGATACCTGATTAGGAGTCAAGGCTTTTGGTTGATCTCTAATAGATTTCATTTTCTTTTCATTTTTGCAATTTTTTAAAAAATTGAACACATATTTAGGGTAAGTGAGTGGAAATGGGGGACCAAAAAGCTGTCTATTATGACCACTTTTTAAAATAAAATAAAAAGACTGATCTTGGATGAAAAATTAATGATAGTTACATTCAAAATTTGAGAGATGCGATAAGAAGAAGGGTTGTAGTGCTTTGAATCATCCATTATTTCCTTGAGCACATCTCAACATTGGTGTTGAACAAGCTTATGATTCAATAACCATTTTCTCATGATTTTAGACTTTTAGTCCCTTACTTGAGTTAAGAAGTTGGCACAGCCTTGTGTTATGCTTCATGTGTTTTGATATCTCTTGCAACTCATTTCGTAATAGTCATATATCAAGGAAGTTATACCTTGTTGAGTGCAAAGTTGATCTTTCTATGCATTATAGCATTTTAGTTATTTTTTCATTTTGGTGTTGTAGTATTGAACTTGTGAGAAACTTGATACTAGTGTGTTGGGCGTTAGAATTTCTAGGAGTCTAATATCATATTCTATTATCAAATTGTGGAGAATTTTGAACCAATGTATCAAACTCTCATGAAGTTTAGTAGAAATGTATCAAACTCTTGTGATGTTTTGACACCAAGGTATCCCTAGAAGAAGCTTGATGGGACTCAAACTTGTGGGAACATTGACACCTTATTGAGAGTGAAAGCTTTCAAGTGACCAAGATAATATATTTGTGGTGTTCTATACAAGGTTTTTTAAAAATTTGTTGAAAACTACGAATGTTAAAATAATACTATCTTACCCTTAATTAGTATATCTTGTCTATATCATACTAAATAATGATTCTTTCTATGCCTTAGAGATTTTTGATTACTTTATGTGTATATGCCATGGTATCAAACTTTCAAGTTTTCTGTATCAAATTATCGAAACATTTGATATCAAGTAGTATTTAAAATATTGTAATGAAAATATCTAATACTTATAGATTTATTAAATAAATAAATAAATAAGAAAAATTATAATTGTTTCAGCTGTTAGCATAATAACCACAAATGTAGTATTTAAAACCTTCGTAATGGAAATTTCCTTTAAATGATGAGCAAATATACAAATTATATCAATGAAAATGAACTAGAAAGAATCAGAGACTTACTTCAGTGGAGGAGGATACATATGAAGTGGTGAGTACAAATTTAAAGACACGAAAACTTCAAGGCTAAAAAACTGCAGTGGAATGCTTAATACTAATCATAGTACAAACATAATTGCATATTGACACAAATTGCACACAAATAAAAGTGTGATTTTTTAACATATATGAAAAATATGAAAGTGAACAATTTCAACAGAACAAGATGAATAGCACGTTGTTGCGAAAATATCTCAGATACGAACATATCCTTTTAAGAAAGAATCTACAACTCACAATATTTAAAATATCACGAAAAAGTAACCGACTTACGATCATCAAAACTGAAATACACAGCTCTTCCATTCTAAGGGCAGGTCTGTGATATATTATTAAAACAATTTTATGTTAATTTTTTATAAATAGTAACTGAAAATTTGATAAACTTAAAAATCATGTTAGATTAATAAATAAATATATTTCATCTAGAACCTAAAATTGATGGTTGTATAAGTGTATTTAAACATTTATATATGAAGTATAATTATATTGTTTGGAAAATTGTTTAATACATAAAATAAATAAATAATTTGTAAATTTTTATACATGATTATATATATATATCAAAAATATTCTATATATTTAAAATTATATAGATAATAAGATAATGGATAATCATAGAAAAAAATTGACAAATATCATCAATTATCAAATTTAGATCTGTATGTTGTTTCACATGACTAATAAGCTGTGACATCTTATATGTAATTTTAAGATAAAACTATTTGGCTCAAACTGCTAAGAAACTCTATTCAATTGTACTCAAACTAGGTTTCCATGACCTACTTTTACTTTTGTTGTCAAGATGATTATTTTAAGCCATTTGCAGCTTAGAATTATCACAAATTCTCATATTGTACTTCTTAAATTCCCGCAAGCGATCTTTTTACTAGAGATCCATCATATAAACAATTGTGTGTATGAAAAAAGAAACCAAAAATTGAAACACAAAGAAAAGAATAGAAAATAAAAAGACACGAGTTCAATGCAAAAGTTATATTTATGTCCTATAGGTAAAAATGGAAACACCATGGAATAGGAAGGGTTAGCTTAAGAGGCCTTATATGACCTAATGAACTAAGTAGTCAACACTTAGAGTGTGTTGATTAAGTTCAACTTCTACATATATCACAATAGATATTAGACAAGCATTCCTAGTATCATGTTGTAAACTTCATATGGGTTATTAGTTATGTTTTAATTTGGGGTTTTTTTAATCTATTTCAAGCTTCTATGTAGATGATCTTTCTGATAATCCAAAATATCTACTATGTGTTGCATAGATTAGTTTTGATTGTTGTAATTTATGAATTATAATGCATGTAAGTTTTTGAATCAAAATTTTGAATCACACTCCATGATCCATGAGGGATAATAGAAAGTTGAAAAGGATATAAAATAAAAGATATAGAGATGAAGGAAACATAAAATGAAAGATAGATAGACCAATTTTCCTTTTGGTAGATTTTGTCTATGTACTCATGATTGGTTTAAGTAATGAATTGTGATCTTAATTTTTTGTAGGATAATTGATATTTTATAATTGGATGTTCTAAATGATATAAAGATTTCATTTTCATTTCTTTTTTGGTTGATTTGGATCATTTTATATCATGGTAAAATGCTCTAGTATATATTAAAACATGTGGATATTATCGGTTGTATGAGCACTTGAATGTAGGATTTTTAGTGAGCAATATTCTTCCTTGCATCTTCATTTCAACTATTGGTTTCTCACAATATGATCTTGTGACTATCATTCATCTCTACCCACTATTCAAAATATTTAACAAAGGCTTGTGTTGGTACAATTATTCAAAGGGCTTAGCACTATGAATCAAGGCTTTGTGCATGGTAAGAAAATAATAAAAATGAAAGCAAATAGAGAAATAAATGGTGGATTTGGAAATGCATTGGAACCCATTGGACTTGAAGGAACACCATTAACAATCATATAAGTGAAATTAGGATCTTGAATGTTAAAAAACTATATCTCATCATACACTTAGGTGTTCCTACATGACATGAAGGTAATGAAAGTGCTTAGACTATTGGTGGTCTTATAGTTAACTTGTCATATGCATCAAGGAGAAAATAAATAGGTGCATAGCTATGTGTAATGTGAAACTAGAGAATGAAGAGGATGAGACTGGTGACTTTTCTTTGTGAACTATTTCCACAAGTTCAAATCCTTTGTACACAAGTTGTGTATTTTGCATTCATTAAATGATGTAAACCAATAGATAACACTACAAGTATGGAATGATTTCTAAGATAAAAAGAAATTCATTTCTTGTAGGTAATTTCAAGACTATTTATAAGCTACAAGAGTTATCATGACTCATGGTTGTTTAAATAGCTTCAAATTTCATGACCACATATTTTAAGATGGCCTTTCTAGCATTTAATTAAGGATGTGGACATACTAAAAGGTTGTAGTGGATAGCATACAATGTTAGAATTTTTTTTTCAATGTCCCCATACTCTATGCTAATCTAAGGAAGATCTTTCCTTAGTTATGCAAGTTCTCTCTAGTTGTTTGCTACATAAGTTACTTTTTCTTGGACCGTTGAAGTGTTATGTTATATGAGTCATAGTATTACAAATGTGTGTCTTCTAATCACTACGGTGATTTGTGAATATGTATTATTCCAATGTAATGGAGTTGGTCATCGAGCCATCTTTGTACATAGACAAACTAAGTATAATCTAGAGACAATAGATTATTGTATATCATGGTTCTATATGGGCTAAGCTAACTTCACTTTTATTTTCCATTTTTCATGCTTACTTTACATTTATTTTTGTTTATACTTAGTTACCTCAAAAATATTAACCAAGTTTAAAAGAAATGTTAGGTAAAAAAGAGATATAGGGGACAATTTCTCAGAGTAAGGATTTGACACTCGCTAGCTAATTAAAAATATATCCAAGGTTCATTGATTAAATTAAATCTAATGATGGTTGCTAGTTTGAGAAGAAAATAAAGATAAAACCTAGATTCTAAGAGATTGTAGGTTTCTCCTAGCCATGCAAAAATTATTTAGAGAATTGAAGTATAAAAACCCTTACATAGAAAAAAGGTAATGGTGTACCTTTAATTAGATTAGGTTAAATGATAGTCATTGATCTAAAAAATTAAAAAAGGGAGGAAAGAAATGAAAACATTTAAATATGTGAATGATAAACATCGATCCCTCTAATTTACATTGTGGTCCTTGAAAAAAAAAAATAGCATGGGCTTGACAAGAAAATAAACATTGGAGAACTACTAATTAGGATTAGGGTTAAATTAAGATAACAAAACCCCTAAATGACCTAATTAACCATTACATTTGGAAGGAGCGGGAACCTAATAGATCTAGACTTAGAAGATTGAGATTCTAATCAGATTCTAGGTCTCTCTTGGGTAGGAGCTTTCTCCTTCCTAAGTTGAATTGATTTGATTTGATTGTTTGATAATTATGGCAAAATATGTGATAATCAAACTATTCTGATAGAAATAGTAGGCTACAAATGTCACATAGAGCCATTGACTTGGATCTGGGCAATATAAGCTATTTGGAATTTGTTCTCAGAAGTTTGGTCTGATTTTTTGGGACTAGCTAGTATCAACTTGCCATGGTCCTTCAATTTTTTTGTCATCAAAAGCTGGACCTGTTTGTCTTTTTGAACTCTGTCAATCCTCCTGAGTGTAAATTTTTACTTGTTCTTACACAGAGAGGAAGGGAATATTGTTGGGAATCCCTAGTTTTGGAATTAACCATGAAATTGAATTGATAGATGTAAATGAAAGACTACAAAACTATGCTTTCCTTTTGAGGGAAAGGCTGAAAATGATTGAAACACTAATGATATACCTCAATGAATTTTTCTTTTACCTCCACAAAGCAATTAGGGTTTCATGTGTGTTATCTTCATAAAACACAGATCATGGATGTCATTTTCAATGTTTGAAAATGAAAGATTGATTGCATTCTCGCTTGAATTTGCTAGAGTGTAAATCTTGATTTCAATTCACTAGGTTTAAAATAAGAGGGGTAGACCTCTTTTTATAGTTTCTAGTTGATAAAGAAATTAAATTTCTAACACAATCCGATATAGGATCTAGGTCCCTGCTAAAATTATGCACTGTTATAAGGCCCCAAATTGGGCCTTTTTTGAGAGGACCATGGTAGAGGCCGCCATGGTCCCAATTTAGGACCAGGGAGCCTAGTACCATGAACCTAATTTAGGACTAGGTCACCTAGTACCATGGTTCTAGAAGTCAGGACTCGAGGATTGAGGGAGACTATGAAGTTAGTGAAAAAGAAGATTTGATAGGTGGTGTGAATAGAATCAACACTTCAATCAGGCCTCGAAAACCAAAGCGCCAAAGTGAGGTTCAAATGAAGACAGAATTATAAACAAGACAGAATTATAAACGAGTACAATTTAAGACACTAAACTAATTTAGCCGATTCCAACAACAAACGCATACACTAAAAGACTAAAAGGCTAATGTGAAATCAAATTCATACTCTAAGATAGAAAATTTAAGGAAAAAAATTGTAAAATATTGTGATGCATCTCTCTGACATACAAGTGATAATCTTACACAACACCATCTGGCGTTTCATCGGAAGTAACCTTGTAAATGTATGCGAAATGAGGAGATTTAAACATAGTATGCGATGTGCACAAAATGGTTGAAATGATGAGGTCCTGCAGACTTTTCAAGACCTTCGCCACCATTCTCTCCGCTTGTGCCAAGTTGGTAGCTCTTGAGAACGGTATACAGAATCATGGAGAAATGATTAGGAGCAGAATTCACTAGGAGATCCCTGTGTGAAATTGTCTGATAGATATGTATGCTAAATGTAGGAGTTTTGACAATGCATGCCAAGTATTAGACAAGATGGATCATCCAGACGTTTTGTCATGGACAGCAATGAGCTCTTAAAAATATCACACAAATGACTAACAAAACATAATACATGAGTCTAGATCATGAGACGAAACTTCATCAACTGGGTATGGATCCGAATTGCTTACACCATCCGCGAAGGCCGTAGCTGGCTCTTAATATCGATGCAGAGAAGACAATATACAGAAAGAGAAAGATGACATATTTCCAGTGCTTTCTCAAATGCAAAAAGTATAACTTCAGATTCTCCTGAAACGATGGTGCCGGGTGGAGTGGCACGGCCTCCCTCAACTGTGCAACACATTGATCTGCCATTATTGAGGTTGGGATATGATTTTGGAAGGAGGTTGGTGGGCACTTTATGTGGTATTCTTCCAACTAGTGTTGTTCAGATGTTGGTTTGTGGACTATTTGGTTTGCCTCTCTATCTGTTTTCTTCTGTATTGCTCCTATTGAGGTGGGATTCTCTTTTATTGAGATGGAGAGAAGTGTTGCAGGTGAGAAGTTGAATTGTTGTTGGTCATTCTAAGTTATAATTTGTTGGTTGGTTAAGGGTGCCATTTCAATACCCTTATTGCAGGTTTGGGGAACCTTGGGAAAATCCCCCCTCTTCTTACACTTGGTTTTCGGGAGGTTTTGTAGATGGATAGTCTAGCTTCGATCCTTTTTTTGTCTTTCCTGATATTGTGTTCTGGGAAGTAATGGTTTGGGTGCTTTTTAAACACCCTTGAAGGTTTTGGGTTCTTTAAAAAACCCTTGATGGTATGTGAGTTGCATTTTTTCTCAGGTTGTTGGTCCTTATGCAATGGAAACTATGTTCTAATTTGTTGTGCTAAATACCTTCCTTCTTTGTACAAGGGTTCAGGGCCCTTTCAAAATCCTTGTAACCTAATAAAAAACAATATATTTTGTAAAATTGAAATTTAAAAAATGATACAATGTACCATAGTAAAAATAGTATCATAACTAATAGGACCAATAGGCATGTTATATGGTGTAGGTGGTATGATCAATGATGCACCACACTATCACATTAGACCCTAAAATATCTGTTAAATGTGTAATGTTAATTTAATTCTATGATTACAAATCAATTTACATGTTAAAATTAAAAGTATAAAATATAAAATAAATGATAAATTCATATTAAAATATAATTAAAAGTATAAAAAATAAAATAAATGATAAATTCATATTAAAATACATATACATTGTAATGCCTCCTATATTTGTAATCCATCATTTGCTTATTTTGACCAGAGATTGACTCTTTATTTTTTTTTATCATGATTGTGTGTATATAATTATTTTGTATTAGCACCAATTAGGTGCATCCTTCTTGAAATTGTATTATTTCAAATGTTCATATGATATCACTATGGATGTGGATAGTAGGTTATACTCATAGTTTAGTGATGATCATATATGCATGATGGCTCTATGATGATGTGACATGATGTTATATGATGACGTCTGGATATATTATGAAGATATTTTGGTTATACAAATTTTATGTGATTACTTGATTGTATCTTGTTGATGTTATGTTGATTCAGTGAGATATGATGCTACTGACAGTGATTATTATTGTGACCTAGATTGGGGAATGCCTATTACAATTTTAGTTACATTATACATATTGTTTGTATATGTATGCATATGTGTTTGCATGTTTTGAATGATACAGGTACCAAGCATCAAATCCACCCGGTTTCATAGATATGAACATGCCTATATCCTTGATGGTGGTTATAGAAGGTAACACATTGGCCAAAAATGTAACTTAACCTAGCGATCATTCCTAATTTGGGCGATTTCTCCCATAGCCTGTATGATTACACCCCCCACCCTTACTATTTTGATAAGGTTACGTTACCCTTAAGCATTGTTGTGAAAAACTAGTAAAGGTTGTTTATACATTACCAGTAAGTTATTGATTATCATTATTTTTGATAAAGTTAAATAGGTTTTGCATTGACCCGAAACCAAAAATTTTAGAACATACGGCCATCAGCCAAACAGACATGAACCAACATCAAAACAAGGGACCATCCCCAAGAACTGACGAAAACAAAGGAGATGCAGACAAATAAGACAAAACAAAAGAAAAAAATCTCAATTAAGAGAGAGCACCAGATCCTTGTTCTTCTAGATGGAAATCTTGTTGATTTCCTCTAGCTCCTCCATAATGCATTGATTATCATTGCTATAATATACATATTAAATGATATTTAATGATAGTGATATTTTAATATTTGAGTGTGAACTATGTCTTATTTGTATTTAATTTTATGAGACTTAAAAGTAATTTCCTTTTGGGAATTTAATAGACTTTATAATTTTAATCTAATTTCTATTATTTTGTATTTTTAGCCCAAAAAGTGTGTTCCATTGAGAAACATAGTTCATTTTTGAACTCTTGGATAATTTTATCTCTTTATCCTTCCAAAAGCCCTCTTGATAGAATTTTAATGATTGACTGGGATAAATTAGATGGTTGGAAAAATGTGGGTAGGATCTTGAAGATTTAGCTTGGATTATCCTTGTGTGCTCTCCAGATTTTGTGTGCCCTTGTGCATTGTCTTCTCTTCCTTTTCATTTTTAAATTCCTCCAATTTAAAGGTGAGTTGAATGATTTCTCCCTTACTTGATCATATTATTTGATTTGTAGGTAGCTAGAAATAAATTTATATCCCTTCTACACTTTTAACTTTACATTTTAATTAAGTTTTGAGTTTGTTGTTTCAATTTTTTAAAAACCACGATTTTACAAAAAGAAACTATGCCCAATTTTTTGTGAGTGTCCGATAAGTTAATTTTAGTTGATAATTGTGATGTTGTACACCCTTAGGTCAATGGGTTTTTATATAACTTTAATTGGCCATTTCTCAAAATTCAAGTTCTTGGAGGTCCACCAATGGTGGATGACCCTCAAGACTGGTTATTGGAATTTTTATACCTTGTTAAAAATGGAGAATTTTATGCTAATATTTTATTATTATTATTATGTGGAGCTCTTACATTATATAAGTAATTTTCATTTTGGGATCAAATGAGATCTATTACCATGCCATTGTGATCATTTGAGTAATTGACTCTTTGTGTTTTAAAATGCATTATTTTTATAAGACCTTTGTGTTTAATATTTGGTTTTGGCATTGGCATGCATTGTTTCTTATTGTGAAATGAGATTATATAGGGTGTGGGTAGTTAGAGTCAATAAAAAGAGTGGCTCTCAATGGGGGCTAGGGCCCAAAGTGGCTACAAGGGTACAACTCATTGAGAGTATAATTAATAAGTGAAAACATGAACAAAACATGGGGTAAACACACTAAAACAATAATATGGATAACCCTTGTGTGTTGTGTGTGCTTGTAATGGCTACAAACATATTGGGAGGGCCTGGCCATCCATGGGGCATTGATCTAGTAGGATCGAGTCTCCCTATCTTCATGAAGGGATTATTCGGTTCCACATGAGTCATCCCTTTGAGCTATGTGATGAAACTCTTATTTATTGCTTTCTAGTATCCAACCCCATGTAGAGTGAGTAGAAACCCATGATGGATACATAAAGTGGTATCATCCCTATCCTTGATTATGCATTGCATTCTTATATGCTTAAGACATGTTGTCAATGCTTCATGTATGGTGTGAGATAAGCCATTGTGTACATTTTTGCATTGCTTGAGTGTGTGGTCCTTGTGACTATCTCCATGGACATGGTGGGGTGGACCTCTGGGTACCACATGGTCGGGTGGCATTGCAAACCACCGTTGGGGACTAGTGGACTTGTTCATGAGCACCTTGGAGGACTTCTTCACCTTCCTCAATATTCGGTGTTCTTCATTTATCTCCACCGTAAATGTAATATGAATGTAATTTGATACAAGATTTGTAATAATTGTTCCATTGTATATTGAGAACACTCTAAATGGATATTAATGTAATTTAAATATATGGATATAGATAAGTGTAGTCTTTGTGGACCACTGTTGGGACCAACCACCTCTCATGAGTATGCATACTTTAGATTATTTTCTTGTATTTGTTATCATATAAATGGATATACAAATATGTTTAAATGTTATGATTTAAAGTGTTTCTTGTAGCGACAATAGTGGTTTTATAATCCTTGATAGGGAGTACATTCATGCTTTAACCTTGGGATATTTTTGGCAAACTCTCAACCAATCTACTTGGTTTTATGGGAAAAATATTAGATTGACATCTATGGCTACCCTTCATCGCATGCACTAATCATTGTCTCTACTTATAGATCAACATCTTTGCCTCTCTAGTTTGAGATAGTTTAGCCACCAATTAGGGCCTAACTAAATTTCGATGTGTCCACCTCTTTGGAGTGATATCTGCACTTGGAGTATGCCATTTGCGCTTTGGCATCTTATTTGGTTGACCCATTCATATGTAGGGTGGTTTATCATTGGTATTAAGGGATATATCAATGGGGCATGGTCATATTTTACTTATGGATTGTGATGGATTGCTCATAGATTTGTCATAGGAACACTTCAATTAGTGCTTTAAAATGAATATAAAAGTAGTATAAATTAAGTAGATGATATTGAGTGTCTCCTAATCTATGATGAAGTCATCAACTTTATGTAGATACCTTATGAAAGTAACAATGTTAGGGAACCTTAGAGGAGATCATTTGAGTTGTAGTCTTCTTCTTCACATGATTGTTAGTGTGTTAGTAACCTAATCTTGAGGTATGAACATGGTTCTTTCTTTTGATATGTATGTTCACACTTATTATTGTCAAAAACAATATTTCCATGTATTTCTTTTGTATTCTGCTCATATCCTCTTGGGTTCCTTGGCAGGGCATTACTTCTGGTATCATAGCCAATATTCAAATCCTCAAAACTCTGGTGTTTATATGCTCATTATGTTTGGTGTGAGTAAAATATGCTTGTTACATTGTTTTATTTGATGTTTACCACTATATTCTTATTCCCTTAGTATGGCATATAGATATGTGCATGATTTGCTGACCCATATCTTTTGGTATTTGAAGGATGCCTCCTAAGGGTAGTGGCCATAACTAGGGCCAACATCTATGTAATCATTCATGTACGCAATTGAATCCTTGACAAGAGGATGATCATGACAAGGATTAGACTATTGACTAGGAGGAATAACATGTAGATTACCAGGGTGGCCAGGATGGTGGATTAGGGAATCCTCGGGTACTTTAGTCACTCCAAGAAATCATAGCATGAATGGGGCCTCAACATGAGGTAGCTTAAGAGGAGATCCCTTGGTAAGAGGTTCCAGTTATCACAACATGGTGAGAGAAAGCTCTCTCATACTCCTAGATTTTTGGGGGTTTCTCTTAGGAGATAGCACACAACATCATAGCCAGATAGTATTCTAGTAGGACACATGTTATACTTTAATAGGTCACATCCACCTACCATTTAGGGATCCACTAGTGCTACCGAGGCTAAGACTTGGCTGATTGATCTCGACCAGTGCTTGTCCATCCACCTTTATAGTAGAAACACTAGGGATCAATGTGTCATTATCATGCATCTAAGGGGTTTTGCATCTACATGGTGGCACATTGAGGAGAAGAAGCTCCACATAGACATTGCTTCAGTTTCTTGAGATATATTTCTTGAGAGGTTTCATGCTCAAGTCCTTTCATATAACTACCATCAGTGGTGTGCACACAAGTTTCATGATTTATGTCAGACAACCATGATAGTGGACTAGAATGAGAATCAATTTTTCAAGATCAAATAGTATCTAGTATATCTTATGATGATCCTATGTTAGTACAACACTTTGTTCAGAGATTTAATGCTCACATTAGTGGAGGTGTATGAATTTTTAAGCCTAGGATTTTGGATTTTTCCATAGAGAAGGTAAGATTGATAAAAGAGAACTTGGCTAGAGTGTTGGGAGGATAGGTAGGACTACAAATTGGGAGTACACCTAGTTCAGCAACATGGGCCACTCATTCTCAGCCCGTATGTTAAGCTAGGACACACTCTACACCACCCCAATTAGGCCACCAATAGTAGAAATCATAGGGGAAAAGACCCTCATAGGTTCATGAGAGTGGCTATGGCACATGTACCCAGTCAAGTAGAGATCATAACTAGCATCATAATAAAAGGTCTCAATAGAGCTAGTTGTCTTAGAGTATACCACTGAGTTCTAGTGGAGTTAGCTTCCACTAATTTGGTGCTCCCTCTATAGGTCATGGTTTTTGTAGAGGAGGATTTTTTTGATGTGTTTAGTATGGCTATGTAGGAGCTCAGTGTCCTTGGAGGTCTGCGATAGGACCTTGTCAGAGATAAGCCACTTTTGAGCCTATAATAGGAAATGCATGTGTATCACACATGTTATTTGTGGTGGTTGATAATCACTAAGGTAAGCATTAGGGAACCATAGTCAAGACTTCAAGTGTGTTATATGGGATTTCCATCTCCATTTTATTTGATTTCAATGCTTCAAACTCTTTTATATCCTCTTTCCTAATGGAGTGATGTGGGCTTGTTGCACAAAGGAAAAATGCTAACTAGTTAGTAGGTTGAGTGGGCTCTCAATTCTAAGATGGTTGTGGATTCCATTGTTCATGGTTGTGTGTTGGATTTGGGCACCTTCCTGTTCTTCCTTTGGGGTCCTATGCAGTAATCTTGGGCATGGATTGGTTGGATGCCCATCGAGCTTGTATTGATTGGCAATAGAAGTTGGTTAAGTGTTTTGATGATCCTGGTGATAGTTTCGAGCTTGTAGGAGTCCAAATACCCATATATTATGTCTACAAAGTAGTTCAAAGATGAAATAGACTTCATTGAGTCTCAACTTATAGAGTTAGCCTAGTCCTTTAATATTTACAAAGATGCTAATGTTGCAATGAGGTCTAGAGCTTGAGATCTCCATTATTAGTTGTCCATGAGGGAAAAGAAGAGAGAATAATATGTGAAACTATTTTGTGGACTGAAGGGCTCCATAGGATTGTAGCTGTCCACTTTTCTTATGTTATTGGCTAATATGGAAAATGTTGATCAGTAGAGTGTTGTTAATACTGATGTCTTTGATGTTGTTGTGAATTTATGTGTTGACTGTGAATGTCATAGTAGGATTTTATCTACTACTATTCATACAGGGAACTCTTCTTTTATAGGTTTAAAGAAACAATAAAAGGAAATTTAGTCTTGCAATGCTTGACAAGTATTTCTATTTTCTTTCAAGAGTTGCAATTTTTGATCTATATGGTTTTTATCTTCAGGAGTCACCCTTTGTCATTGTTGTTTAAGGGGGAGAAACAAAGGAATGTGATTTTTATAGAATTTTGTGTTTCGCCATCAATTATAAAGGGGAATATTGTTGCACATATGGATGTCATTGTTGTCATTGATGTCAAACCTTTGTTTTTGGTGATTCAGACATATGTGTTTATGTTCAACTAATACATGGTATATTTGGTTATTGGTCTGAATGTTTGTTTTTATGTTTCTTTTTTTACAAATTTGATTTTGGATTCATGTTATACTGATGTTAATGAAGTAAGGTAATGACTTAATATTTTTCTGGAAGTTTGGTATTCCTTATCTAGTTCAAAAGTAATTCTATTCTCTTTTGTGTCTACTTTAGTGAAACTCCTTCTCAATACTCCACATTTTTGTCTTTTTCTATGGATTGTCTTCTATGCATCATTTCTTCTAGTATGGAGGTCTTTATAGTAGACATCCTTTGCACCTCTTCAAACTACAAAGCCCCTACAACTAGATCAAATTTAGGGGTGTTGGTTGTGCTAAAGCTAATATATATGACTAAGTTTTTGCAGGATTCAAACACAACAGTGCAACTGCCTTGTCTTCCTCTTTAATTTATACACTCATACTAGCTAACTAACAAATAAGAGTATTGAAAATATTTAAATGATCAAGAATTTTTATACCTTCCCTTATTTTAAAACTATATAGCTGCCTCTTTAGATTCAATTGATCAATGATTTCGTAATGTAAAGACTTTCCATTTTGCTCCATAAGCTTGTTTTTATTTCCTCTCTGGCAATATTGAAAAGTACCAATGCCAAATATTCCTAGTCTCCATTAGACACATCTATAAGTTTCTTCATCTTTCCTACCAATGCATTGTGCAGTCCCTATTGCACTAACAAATCATGCATATTTAGCTTCCATAGCTCAAAGCTATTCTTTACATTAGATTTCTCCACCTCGAACCTTGAATTTGAAACCTTCACATTTGATGCTACAAAAGTCAACACCAAATTCTAATACAGTCACTACAAAAATAATCACTCTGATACCACTTGTTGTGGAAGCAGAAGCATAAACCCAAAAGATCAAGTATTGCAACACAAATTAGTTGTGAAGAAATAATACAGAGAATAAAATTAAATAAAAGGCCAACACATAAGAAGCTGATTTACATGGTAAAACCTTGACAAAACATCAAGTAAACATCCATGGGGCAAGTTGGATATTGGTATTCTTATTGTTCGGGAAAAAAAATTACAATCCTTGCAACTGCTACTATCATAATTGCTTTGCAATTTTACAAAACACAATTTCTCTTGCAATCTACAATTTTACAACTCTCTTACTTTGCCTTCAAGGAAACCAAGATATATAGAATATCTTCAAGATAACAACCTTCACAAAACATAGATAAAACAAGTTTTATTCCTTTAAGCAAATTAAGAATTTTCTTTTAAAATATAAAAAACTATTTTCTTTCTAAAAAATAAGATACGATTTCTTTTCTTTCTTTTATCCTTTTTTTATTATTTTATTGTTGAATTGTTGTCACAATCCAACACCATACCCATTCCATGCTCTTGGAAATCCACCAAGCATTTCTTTCAAACTTATCTTCTTTCCAATGATATGCAACACTCTAGTTTCACACATTCAAAAACTCCAATATTGTCTAAATTTCATATATTCATTTGCCCAATATGAGCAAGAGTATCCATCAACTCATTACTTTATAACATTTCAATATCCAACATTAATATTTGTTCTCAATCTTTGCATCCAATGTAATGCATTCTATTGATAGAAATATAAAACTTTTGTATTTTTTGTGTGGAATAAGAATTAACAAAACTTCTTCAATCTTCAATTACTGAAATCTACTGTGAAACTTGAGTGGTTCCACCACTAACTAGATAGGGTAGATGGTTCACTATCAAAATATATTTCTCTTAAGATTTTCATCCTAGTGTTTTTACACTAGAGGAAGCTCTCCAAATTTCATATAATAGAAAATAATCTAAGTATGAAGAAATGAACTCTAAAATGTTGTCTGAAGAGATGAACTCCAAAATAATCCAAGTATCAACCTAAGAAACTTTTCCTAAAAGTCTTTTAATTTTAATATATCATTTTACTCAATTAAAAAGTGACTTTTATAATATTTCATTTAATTTTTGTATTTTTGTCACTTTAATAAATTAGCTAAAATAAATTATCCATAAAATATTAGTTAATTGAACAACTTAAAATAGTTAATTTAATTTACTCCTTTATTGCCTTACTTTAACCTATGAACATCCTACTACTCCTTGGAAGGAGGACATTGCAATACTCCCTCCTTGAAATCACTTTCTCTCAAGTAATTGTTGAGTGGATGGTCAAATCAATTGAGCAAACCTCAACCTAATTAATAAAAGGTTTATTTCTAAATCTTTAAGAGTTATTGTTGTGTATTAAAATTAGGGTGATTTATTAATAAGTTTTGTTGTACAAATGATTTGAGGTGAAAAAACCAAAAATTTACATACTGCTTTAATTGAAACCTTCATCTCCAATTACTTTTGATGAATAGCCACACATTTAAATCAAATATCTTCATTTGACTAAACAACCACAAACAATAGGAACCCATATTTAAAATTAAGACCCATCAAAGTATAACTGACAATAGGTAGATTATGTGATGGTCATGATGGCATCTTTAAGAAATTCTTTAACCAAAGGATGATCTGCTTGTATAGGTGCATCAACTAGATAATTTGCAATGACTTTTCCCTTATAGATTTGTAGTCCACACATTCAATGTCAAATTCACTTAGTATCATCACCCATTTAGTTGATCTTCTTATAAGGATATATTTGGAAAGGAGATGTTTTAGTTTATTTTCCTAATAGATCATCTACCTAATCTTATATAATATCATGTAGAAGGTCATGGAAAATAGTGGTCATAGCCTGTTGATAGGTGGCTCTGACATTTTTCAATCCAAAGGGCATGAATTGATAACAAAATGTTCCCCGTTGAGTGGAGAAAGTTGTCTTATGTTTATCCTCTGCAACAATTTTAATCTAATTGTATCCTAAAATAGTCATCCATCAAGGAGAGCATCTCGTTTCATGTTGTAACATCCACTATTATGTTAATGTTAGGAAAATACTAATCATCCTTAGGGAATGTTGAGTTGAGGTCTTTGAAGTCTGTGCAGATACAAATGCCCCTACGGGTTTACCAATAGGTACTATATTGAAGACCCATTCTATATAGTCAACGGGTCTGATAAATCCCATGCCTGACATTTTATGTAGCTCTACTTTGACCAAAAGAGCAATCTAGGGATGCATTTTTCTCAACTTTTGATTGATAGATTTTTCATTAGGATGTACTGTGAGGTGGTGAGCCGCAAGATCAAGATCCAATCCTAGCATATTAGCGTATGACCATGCAAATTTGACTTATGTGTCATTGAGAAAGGGTGTGATATTATTCTTCTCTTGATCACTAAGAGTTTTGGCAACAAAATTGTTCTTTGGGTTTTTAGTGGTTCTAAGATTTTTTGTTTCAGTTTTTTCAATAAAATTTTTATGATTTATCTCACAATAGGGGAATCATGGTAGGCAAGTCAATTCCCCCATCCTCTAGCACTTGATCCAAGTTTTCACTAGTGGATACATCATTTCTTTTTACTATTTCATTGTCAGATGGTGCCTCATTGAGGTTTTCACTAGGGGACTTTTGATTTTTATTTTTCATTTTTTCAACTAAGGGAATTGACCTGACTACCAAAGTATGCCTCCCCATTGAGATAAATGCCATGAATGGTAGTGTGATTTTCAAGGTTGTGCATTTCTAGAAGTTTCAAGAGGGCCTTATCATCAACATAGATGTCAAGGGTAGGCGGTCCTTGTTGGTCTCAATCAATAAGTTCAAGGTATACAATTAGAAGGTTGAATGGTGTGGGGGGTGTATAGTATAGAAATGATTTTTAGAGAAGAAGTCATTGAGATATTAAAAGGGAACTTCGTAGAATTCCTCTTCATCGAAGTCATCGACATCAAAAGGAGGAGCTATTGGATCACTTGTGAGGGTTAACTTAGGTCTTGGTAAGTAACCTAATCCTTTATAATGCTTATAGGAGATCGGTGCAATGAGATCTTTTCTTCCTCACTCTTTAGGCCCTAGACCATGTCCTTGATATCCCATCTTTTCTATGATGGCTGATGCTTTTAGATATTTGTATTTTGGGATATTGACGGGCTCTCCATCTTCTTCTCTATAGAGCCATGAAGTAACATTTTTTTCAAGACTTTCTTCATCTAATGGACCCCATTATTGAAAGTTAGTCTTTTCACATTGGATGGTGGGTTTTTTTAGAATCTCAATCTCCTTAGTTCTAAATGTTTTAGGTGAGGTAAGAAGATGTCCCACATAGAATATATTTTGGAGAGTATATTCTCCACACCCATTGTCGATAATCTTAGCCTTGATCTTAGGTTGGGTGGAATTAGAGGTAGAGGTGACATTGGAGTGATCAATGGGTGGTGTGGTAGTGGGGGTATTAAGTGGGCAATGATGTGTTGGATATTGTTGGAGTTTGTTGATAACATGAGTTTGTATTGTTGTCACTGATGTCAAACCTGGTTATCTAGATGAATGTTGGTTTGGATATGCTTTGTCAAACTTGGTTATTTGAATGGATGTTTAGATATGCTTTTGGTAATGGTTGTGTCATCCTATATTGTTCTAATAACTTTTATCAACACATAAAAGTTATTAGAATGATACGAGGTTGTATGGGTCTTAAGAGTACTTGAACTCATCATGTATTAATCTTCGAGACCACGTTTAATGGTATCTTCATAGTAATAAAGCTTACATCATCAAAATAGTATCTTCATACTCATAAGGTTGTATGTGGAACTAAAGAAAAACAAGTATAAATAACATGGCATGGTGTAATTTAAGACTTCCAAAGGTGAGAAACAAGTACAAATAAGAGAAGTGAGAAAGAAGATAACAAGATCAATTGCAACAGAGTCAAACCAACAAATATTTTGTAGCTTCATACATATTTAATGAAAAATGACACATCCTATGCAATTTGCAAGTATCTTCATTTGATGGTACTCTCTTTCTACAAAATCTAACTTGCCAATTAGTAAAACTATGAATGATATGATAAATATTGTAGTGGCAAATATTTTCCATTTCGATCCCTCATATGTTTTCTCTTTCCCTTATTCACTTCATCTCTCCTAATCTAGATCTCCCTTTCACTCCTCCCTTTATCTCTTATTATCCATAGCTCTCTCTTTGTATGTATCTCTCTTCCTTTATCTTCCCATATATTTCTACCTCTCTCTCTTTTTCTCTTTCCATAAATCTCTATACCTTTCGCTCTTTATCTCCCTCTATTTCTCTTCATGTTTCTATTTTTCTATCTCTACTTCTTTCTATTTGTCTATCTCTAAATATCTATTCCCTTCTCCCTCTCTCTGAGTCTTCTTATATATCTATATCTCTATCACTTTGTCTCAGCATCTATATCTCTCTATCTATTCCTCTCTACCTGTCTATCTCTCTATTTGTGTCTCTCTCATTCTCTCACTCTATCTCTCTTCCTAGACCTATATATCTATTATCTATTTACCTCTCTATTTCTCCATATTTATTGTTCCATCTCTCCCTCTATCTCTACTTCATCATCTCTCCATATCTCTCTACCTCTATATATCTTCATCTATTGATACTCTCTTTCCATAAAATCTAACTTACCAATTAGTACAACTATTAATGGTATGAAAAATATTGTAGTTGCAAATATTTTATGTTTTGATTCCTCATATGTTTTCTCTTTCCCTCATTAACTTCATCTCTTGTACTCTATTTACCTTTCACTCCTCCCTTTATCTCTATTTATCCATAGCTCTCTCTTTCTTTGTATGTATTTCTCTTCGTTTCTCTTCCCATATATTTCTATTGCTCTCTCTTTTTCTCTTTCCATAAATCTCTATACCTTTCTCTATTTATCTCCCCCTATTTCTCTTCATGTTTCTATTTTTCTCTCTACTTCTCTCCATTTGTCTCTCTCTAGATATCTCTTCCCTTCTCCCTCTCTCTGAATCTTCTTACATATCTATATCTCTATCACTCTATCTCACCATCTATATCTCTCTATCTCTTCCTCTCTTTTTATTCTCTCTCTCTGTCTCTCTCTCTCTCTATGTGTGTGTGTGTGTGTGTGTCCCTCTCATTCTCTTTCTCTATATATCTCTTGCTAGACCTCTATATCTATTATCTATTTACCTCTCTATTTATCCACATTTATAGCTCCATATCTCCCTCTATATCTACTTCATTATCTCTCCATATCTCTCTACCTCTATATATCTCATCCTCTCTAGCTCTATATATCTTTCTACCTCTCCCTCTCTATATATTTATCTCTTTCGTTTGTATATATATCCCTCTCTCTTGATCTTTCCCTCTCCTCTCCATATCCCTCTCCATCTCTATTTATATCTTCCTCTATATCTATATCTCCTTACCCCCCCCCTCTCTCTCTCTCTCTTCTTGTATTTCCTCATATCTTTGTTTCTTTATCACTCTATCTCATTATCTATATCTATATCTATATCTACATCTATATCTATATCTATATCTATATCTATATCTATATCTATATCTATATCTATATCTATATCTATCTCTCCCTCTCCCTCTATATCTCTCTATCTCTCCCTCTCTATTTCCCTACATCAATCTACCTTACCTCTCCCTATATATCTCTATCTCTACCCCTCTATTTATAGATATGTCTCCCTCTCTCCCTCTTCCTATACCTCTATACCTACATATTTTTTTAAATTGAATTTAATACGATTATTGAATAGAAAATCAAAAGTAATACTAAATTATTTTAAAATGTGATTATCAACACATAAAAGTTATTAGAATAATACAAGGTTTTATGGGTCTTAACAGTACTTGAGCTCATAATGTATGAATGATCGAGAACATGTTTAATGGTATGATCACAGTAATAAAGCTTACATCATCAAAATAGTACATTTTCATACACATAAGATTGTATGTGAAACTAAAGAAAAACAAGTACAAATAACATGGCATGGTATAATTTAAGACTTCCAAAGGTGAGAAACAAGTACAAATAAGAGATGTGAGAAAGAAGATAACAAGATCAATTGCAACAGAATCAAACCAAGAAATATTTTGTAGCTTCATACATATTATATGAAAAATGACACATTCTATACAATTTGCAAGCATCTTCATTTGTTGGCACTGTCTTTCCACAAAATCTAACTTACCAATTAGTACAACTATGAATGGTATGACAAATATTGTAGTGGCAAATTTTTTCTATTTCGATCCCTCATATGTTTTCTCTTTCCCTTATTCACTTCATGTCTCCTACTCTATCTCCCTTTCACTCCTCCCTTTATCTCTTTTTATCCATAGCTCTCTCTTTCTTTGTATGTATCTCTCTTCCTTTCTCTTCCCATATATTTCTATCTCTCTTTTTCTCTTTCCATAAATCTCTATACCTTTCTCTATTAATCTCCCCCTATTTATCTCCATGTTTCTATTTTTCTCTCTACTTCTCTCCATTTGTCTATCTCTAGATATCTCTTCCCTTCTCCCTCTCTCTGAATCTTCTTATATACCTATATCTCTATCACTTTGTCTCACTATCTATATCTCTCTATCTCTTCCTCTCCTTTTACTCTCTCTCTCTACCTGTCTATCTCTCTATTTGTGTCTCTCTTATTCTCTCACTCTATCTCTCTTCCTAGACCTATATATCTATTATCTATTTACAGCTCCATTTCTCCATATTTATTGTTCCATCCCTCCCTCTAGCTCTACTTCATTATCTCTCCATATCTCTCTAGCTTTATATATCTTCATCTATTGATACTCTCTTTCTAAAATATCTAACTTACCAATTAGTACAACTATTAATGGCATGGCAAATATTGTAGTCACAAATATTTTATGTTTCGATCCCTCATATGTTTTCTGTTTCCCTTATTAACTTCATCTCTCCTACTCTATCTCCCTTTCACTCGTCCCTTTATATATTTTTATCCATAGATCTCTCTTTCTTTTTATATATCTCTGTTCCTTTCTCTTCCCATATATTTCTATCTCTCTCTCTTTTTCTCTTTCCATAAATCTCTATACCTTTCTTTGTTTATCTCCTCCTATTTCTCTTCATGTTTCTATTTTTATCTCTACTTCTCTCCATTTGTCT